>NW_020200965.1:6321-37194 GCF_001531365.2 Cynara cardunculus var. scolymus
TGGAAAATGGTCCTCTGGCAATAAGATCATACAAGTCAACTACAACAGAGCCTCTGGGATGGCTCACAGAGGCTTTGCGGATTTCGTCTTCTGTGAAGATCCTGTTCTACTGTTTTTTCAAAGGTTGTTTGCTGCATGTGCTTCTCACGTGACTAGGTCTTAATAGACTTTATTTGGACGACTTAGATGATTCCACACGTCTAGATCATGTCAGTAAGGTCGTTAGAAACTAGTATAAATAGCGGCTAAGGCCTTCGTATTCAGTGTGCTTCCGTATTGTAATCGTCTTATTTTCAATTGAATGAATTGAAAAACCTTTGAAGCAATTCTCCTGTGTTCATCTTCTTCCTCATATTAACTGTGTGTTCTTGGTTTAATTACTCTGTTACGTTCTTATTATTGTTTACGCTGCACTGTAATCGTCCTAGAGTTCATTCAGAGTAATAGATCAATATCAAAGATGAATTTACAGGTCCAACAGCCACCCTTATTTCTTCTTCAAAATCTATGAACTAGTTCGGATGAAGGACCACAGTCACAACCATCTTATCGAATCCTCATTCATAGTATTATCCATAAAATCGATAGATTAATTCCAAATGAAGACAGATCAAAAATCATAATCGTCTTCAAAAGAATATTGTCTTTAGTTTTCAACCAACAATTTTATCATTTAAACCTTTCAAACTCAAGAACAATCTATTCTTTCAATGGTTTCCAAAAACATCATATCCATTTTTAAATCCTCAAAACATGATATCATTTTCCAAAACTGTTTTAAAGAAGCAATCCCTTCTTTATCTTTCCCAACACAGTTTTTAATACTCAAATATATAACAATAACACCTTTAAACTATCAAAATAGTTTTACCATATTTTCGTCAAAACCAACATAAAGACCCAATAGTTTATATAACAATATATATAAAAGTTTTAATCATCAAAAACTCACAGTGTATAATCAACAATATTTTTAAACTCACCTTAACAATCACAGTTTCTACAGTTTTAAAACACACAGCAAATCACAAACTCTTCAAACAGCTTTGAACAAGAGATTCATTCAAGAACACTTCTCACTGCCACAACACTCTTTTTCTCTTTCAACATATTTTTCTTCAAATGTAATGATAAGATAGAATCTTATCTTTTTATTTCTTTAAATACTCCCAACATGGCGGTGAAGATTATTTTAATTATAAAACTCATAGGCGGTTAATACTTTTTCCAATAGAAATAACCTTGGGTGGTGGGTTTATTTATCATAAAATTCATGATTTCTTAACCATGAAGCTATAAGTTTTTAAATATTATAATAATGTTTCCACCAAAATATCTTATCACAAATATGCACCACCTCATGTATGCTTCACACCATATGCATATATGTATAAATTACATACATATCATGCCATCTTTTCACATATATGCATGCACAATATCATGTTCACATTTCACATATATAGTTCATGCATTTCTACTTAGATATGCATATTTCACGTAATCCACATAATAAACATGTATAAATTACCTCAACCCATGTTGTCTAAAACTTGGTTATAACATATACTAATATAAAAATCCTTAAGCGATGGAAGATAATGACTTAAAATCATTCTTTCTTAACCATGAAGTTTTTGGGTTTAAAAATAATACATATACCACTTATTTGCACATTATCCATGCAAGTATTAACATAATTATGCATATTATCACATAAGTCACATAGTAAACACATAAAATTACCTCAACCCAGGTTTGCAGAATACCCAGTTATAACATTCTCTCCCCCTTAAAAGAATTTCGTTCCGGAATTCATTCAAATAACCAAGGGTATCGGGTTCTCATGTCAGTTTCTACTTAGATATGCATATTTCACGTAATCCGCATAATAAACATGTATAAATTACCTCAACCCAGGTTGTCTAAAACTTGGTTATAACATTCTTCCCCCCTTAAAAGAATTCCGTCCTGGAATTCACTTATTCAAATAACCACGGATATTGGGTTTTCATATCAAATTCTAATTCTTAAGTTGCTTCTGAACCCTTATGAAAATGCCACTGCACTTTTACTAAACTGATCTCCTTGTTTCTCAATACTCTGGTCTTTCAGTCAGTTACTGCCTCTGGTGTCTCGATAAAACTCAGTTTCTTGTCAAGTTTAATCTCAGGGAGTGGTATTTCTAAGCTTAAGTCTGCCAAACATTTGTGTAGATTTGATACATGAAAGGTGTTGTGAATTAAGCAGAGTTCTTCTGGTAATTCCAACTGATAAGCTACCGGTCAAATTCTTTTGCAGATTCTAAATGGTCCAATATACCTTGGACTAAGCTTACCTTTCTTCCCAAATCTCATAACAACTTTCCATGGAGATACCTTTAACATTACAAAGTCACCTACGTTAAATTCAATCGGTTTTCTTCGTTTGTCGGCATAGCTTTTCTGTCGATCCTGGATAGTTTTGATTTTTGCTCGAATCTGGTCAATCCTTTTAGACATTACTTGCACAATCTTGGGACCTATCAACTGTTTTTCACCTACCTCATTCCATCATAAAGGCGTTCGACATTTTCTTCCATATAGGACTTCATAAGGTGTCGCTTGGATGTTGGAGTGATAACTATTATTGTAGGCGAATTCTATCAACGACAAATGTTCTTCCTATGATCCCCCGAAGTCGATGACACAAGATCCCAACATATCTTTGAGAGTTTGGATGGTTCTTTCACTTTGTCCATCTGTTTGTGGGTGATAAATCGTACTTAATCTGATTTGTGATCCCAAAGCTCTTTGCAGACTTTCCTAGAACTTTAAAGTAAAGCGACTGTCTCTATCAGATATGATGGATAATGGAACTCCATGTGTAGTCACAATTTCTTTAATATAGATTTGAGCCAATCTTTCCAATGAATAAGTTTATTTCATTGGTAGGAAATGTGCAGACTTTGATAGACGGTCCACTATTACCCAAATTGCATCATAATCTTTTGGTGTTCGGGGTAATTTTATGATGAAGTCCATTGTAATGTGATCCCATTTCCAGACTAGTATCCCTAATGATTGCAAGTTTCTATAGGTTATTTGATGTTCAATTTTAACTTGTAAGAAAGTTAAGCATTGTTCCACATACCATGCTATGCTTTTCTTGAGACCTGGCCACCAATAAAATGCTTTCAAATTTCTATACATCTTGTTGGTACCTGGATGTACTGAGTAACAGGACTTGTGGCTTTCGTTTAGGATAGTTTCTCGTGTATTCCCATAACTTGGTACCAAAATTCGTCCTTGCAAGCATAAAATTCCTTCGTTGTTGGTTTCCATAATAGAAATTATTTTTCCCACTTTTTTAGACTTCTGATTTTCTTCTTTAACAGCTTCCCTCTGGTTTTTCAAAATCTCTTGGTGAAGGTCTGGAGTTAGGCGGATTTTCATTGCTCTGATCGTGCCACTTCTTTCTTTTCGGCTCAAGGCATCAACCACCACGTTTGCCTTTCCTGAGTGGTAAAGAATCTGACAATCATAGTCGTTAACGAGTTCAAACCATCACCTTTGCCACATATTCAGATCCTTCTGGTTGAATAAATTTTGTAAGCTTTTGTGATCTGTAAAGATTTGGCATTTTGTTCCTAAAAGATATTGCCTCCATATCTTTAGTGCGAAGACCATGACTGCTAATTCCATGTCATGGGTGGGGTATTGTTTTTCATGATTTTTTAGTTGGCGAGATGCATAAGATATGACCTTTCCCCTTTGCATCAATACACAACCCAATCCCAACTTTGACGCATCGCTGTATACTATGAAGTCCCCGGTTCCATCAGGCAGAGATAGGAATGGAGCGCTGCAAATGTGATCCTTTAACAACTGAAAAGCTTCCTGCTGCTCTGCCTCCCATTGGAACTTGACATTTTTTCGGGTTAACTTGGTTAATGGCACAACTATTTTTGAAAAGTTCTGTATGAACTTACGGTCATAACCTGCCAATCCCAAAAAGCTTCGGATTTCAGATGGGGATTTTGGTGCTTCCTATTTGGTAGTCACTTTAATTTTTGCTGGATCTACCTGTATTCCTCTTTCTAATATCACTTGCCCCAAAAACTGAACTTCTCGCAACAAGAACTCGCATTTTGACAATTTAACATATAGCCTTTCTTTTCTTAAGAGACTCAGGACCAAACGGAGGTGCTCTACATGTTCTTCCTCTGTCTTTGGATAAATCAAAATGTCGTCGATGAATACAATCACAAACTTATCAAGATATTCTCGATATACTCTGTTCATTAAGTCCATGAAGGCTGCGGGTGCATTAGTTAATCCAAAAGGCATAACCAAAAATTCATAATGTACGTACCTTGTTCTAAAAGCAGTCTTAGGAATGTCTTCATTTCTTACCTTGAGTTGGTGATATCCAGACCGTAGATCAATCTTGGAGAAGTAGCTGGCCCCTGCTAATTGATCAAACAAATCGTCTATTCTGGGTAATGGATATTTATTTTTGATCGTTAATTTGTTGAGTTCTCGGTAATCTATGCATATTCGCATTGATCTATTTTTCTTCTTGACGAACATAACTGGAGCTCCCCAAGGTGAAGTACTTCGTCTAATAAATCCTTTATCAAGTAGATCTTCTAATTGCGTGACCATTTCTTTTAGCTCTGGTGGGGCTAATATGTATGGTGCTTTGGCTACAAGCATTGCCCCGGGTAAGAGGTCAATTCTGAATTCTATATCTCTATCTAGTGGAAGATCAGATAAATCCTCCGGGAATACTCACATCAAAGAACCTTCAACAATGTCGAAGATAGAAACTGAAAAATATAGACTAGTGCATTCGTGATCGAAAACGATATTCGGTGATTACAAACTAGTCAGTATATGTGTAAATACAGCACAAGCCTCAGCGAATGCTGAAGAGACCTCCAGCGTCATCCCATCATTCATCGATAAATTGAAGCTTACCATGCACGTTTGTTTTTGTCTTGTCCTTCCACACACTAAGGACAAACCCATACCCTTTTCTAGATAATAGTATAGTACGGAGCCAATTCGTTAACCCTAGTGCTCACCAACTCTATGGAAGGATGTCTGCTCATAAATAGACAAAAGGACTATTCACTGGAGCAATAGACAAGCTTTCCTCCAAAAGCTTGACACGTGTTATGTACTTTCTGAATTGCATTTAATGCAATTGGTATAAATAACTGAGTACTCTCCACTCAGAACATTCAAGTAATTATAATTTGTCTCTCTTATTCTAAGAAGAATACCAAAGAAGAAACCTCTCTCTTTACTCTCTCTCTAAAGAGAAAGAACCAATTAAAGCAAGTAAAGAACACATTTCTAAGTCTTACTTTCTTTCAGCAAATCTTTTCTATTTGCTAAGTGTATTTGTACATATATCTAGATTGTTTAGATATGTTATGTTTACTTTATCTTTTCTGCAAATAATCTGTAAATTTTGTATTGGTCCTTCTTTATCAATATATAATTTTAAAAGTGAACGTTATTGTGTTTATATTCAGCTCCCCCTTCTACAAACTGACTAGCTATAAACTCTTGTAGATCTGGCCGGGACCAACAAGTGGTATCAAAGTAGGCTTTGCTTTTTGTGTTGTTTTGTTATTTTTATCGGTATTTTTATTATCTTATCTTCTTTAGATGATATTTTCCTTTACAAATGGTTTTACAAAACACTAGCACTCACTTTCACGATAACGGCTCTCTTGCCAAACCTTCCTGTTTCATAGGAGACAACTTCAGTTTATGGAAGAATTGGATGTCTCTCTTCTTGGAAGGTGTGGATCCTTAGATTCCACACTATATAAAAATGGACCCTATGTTCCATATGCTATATCTCTAGTAGTTCCTGCAATTGCTATGACTATCGCAATTCCTGAATGGCAGATTCCAAAGCTCCATCATCAGTGGAGTGATGAAAACAAGAAAAAGATGGCTTTGTCACTCGTGCGAGGTCTATAATAGCCATGTCTCTTCCTGAGAACGTATATCACTCTGTGATGAAACTCATAACCTCAAAAAACCATGTGGTACATTCTATGTGTTCAATATGAAGGTACTTCTGAACTACAAGAATTGAGAAAGATTAATTAATAAGACAATATGAAAGCTTTTTCTATGGAAATAATGAATCGTTGTTTGAAGTACATCAATCCTTAAATTGTCTTCTTATTAACTATAGGATAATTGGAAGACAATATTCCAACTCTAATACCCTGACTAAGTTTCTTGAATGCTTGCTAGAATCATGGGACCCGTCAATCATGTGTCTTAAGATGTCCAAGGATATATCCTCTCTCTCTCTCTTAGATCTATTTATGGGATGCTACTCAATCATGAGAAGTCCCGTCAGTTGTAGAAGAATCTTCTTAGACATTCAAGAGAAGTGAAAATCTCTCTGCTAGCTTTGATCTCTGAGGGTTCTTCAGCTGACCCCTCAAATTCTTCTAACCCTTGTATTTCTTGTATTTCTTTAACTGAGTTAGATCCTACTAACTCTGAGGACTTTTTAGATCCTGATCTTTGAAAGTTTGATGAATCACTGGCCCTTCTAACCAAATCTTTTAGAAGGTTTTCCAGAAAAAGTAATTTCCATAGATCTCCCTCGTTGACCATCTCAGATAAGTCAAAGTCAAAGTCAAATCTTATTGACAAGGCTTCAACGATCTGCCACAACTGTCAACGTAAAGAACACATCCCAAGTGAATGCAGGTCTAAGAAGAATGTGACGCCATCTTCTAAAATCCCATCCTTCTTCAGGTCCAGAGATTATAAATATCAAAAGCTGAAGGAGAAGTACAAGAAGATGAAGAGTTCTCAACGTAAAGGCAAAGGTCTTATCATTGAAGAACATGTCTGGGTTGATTCTACTGAAGAATCATCCTCAGATGAGAAAGATACGACTTACCTTTGTCTAATGGCCAAGGATGTCAAAGATGAACCATCTGAGACATCATCCTACAGTGATCCTGTTGGCCCCATCCGGGTCTACAAGAGTTTTAGAAGAATAGTTGGTAGAAGGGGGAGATGAATACAAACACAAAAAAACATTCGTATTTAAAAATATATATTTATATAGAAGGATCACTATAGTTTTTTTTGCAAATTGTTTGCGGAAATATAAAAGGTAAAGGTAACCTATCTAAAACAATCTAAGATTACACAAAAATATACTTGGCAAATAGAAGATATTTTCCGAAAAGATCAAAACAGAAAGACGTTCTTCTTTGGTAAAAATTTTTAGAATTTTTGAGAGAAATTCTAACTTGCTTGAAGATAGGCATGTGTGTTTTATAAATAAATGTGTAGTAAATAAGAAAGATTGGAACACGCATGAAGCTTTAAGAGGAAAGCTTGTCCTTTGCAACAATGAATAGTACGATTGTCTATTTATGAGCAAACGTTCTTTCATGGAGTTAGTGGTCACTAGAGTCGACTAGTAGGCTCCATGCAGTACTATACTCTTGAAAGGGTATGGGTTTTTCCTTTGTGTATGGAAGGACAAGGAAAAAAAATCAAGCATGGATAGCTTCATTTAATCACTGAATGCTGGAATAACGCTGGAGGTCTCTTCAGCATTCACTGAGGCTTGTGCAATCTTCACACATATGTTGAACAAGTTATAATAACTGAATACCACGAACGCGCCAATCACTAATCTTCAATTTCAGTCTTCGACATTCACTGAAGGTTCTTTGGTGTGAGTTTTGTCTTCTTGAAGTATAGTTGTCACTGTAGGATTACAATGCGTGTTTTAGCAATCACTGAACAGACTCAATGATGATCGTTGGAACTGAAAAGACAAAAACAATAATACTTCGAAAGCTAAAAATGGATTATCATCAAATCAATAAGAGAGAGAATCGACAATCTCCCCCTATTTGATGATGACAAAGCAACATAAAGAAAATTGCTTTAAGGTTTAATAGTAAGGAAAGGTTACATTTAAAGTATATGTCATTTTTAACTATTTTTGGATCTTTTTCAGTGATGCAGTGTTTACTTTATAAGTTTTCTTAAGTTACAAGTTTAAGAAAAAAACACGACGGGAAAATGAAACTGAAAGCATGTTCATTGACTAAAGATTGTTAGTGACTATAAGCGCATAATGGAACTCATAGACATGTGTCCCTATTATTCTTTTCAAGGATTTTTTTTTTCAGTGAGGCTGATGAAATACTTATATTAATCAAAGGAAAATTACAAGTGTTTTAGTCAGTACATTTCTAGACTTATTACATATAAGTTGTACACTAGAAGCTGTGTTTGCCTTCATAGTAAAGGAAAATAAATCCAAACTCAGGCTTTAGATGCACAGTGCTGGGTATGTAAGAACCCTTTGCTGGCAAAGAGAGGTTCATCATTGAGATGTCTAGCTTCTTCGAATCCTTCAGCACTTTGTCCAAGGAGAACTTTGTTTCTTGTTCATTCCTCAGAATTGGTCCATAGTTAGTACTTGAAGGTTTTCTTCTTCCACCTTTCTTCAATGATGACATTGTAGGTACAACAACGAATTTAGACATCTTCTTGATCAGCTCGCTAAGGATGTCTTCAATCATTGGTTTGTGCCTTGACTTTGAGCGATGAATGACTTGGTTGATTTCTAGCCATTCACTGTAGCTGTATTTTCCTAAGTAGGAAGGATCCTTTGTGACAGATTCAAGGTTGTCTCTAGTGACGAGTATTGAGATAAGAAGTCCACCATCCTTCATCCGTCCATTGATTGTGACATTTGAGATGCGGTGAGGACTTATTCTCTTGTTTAGACGATCTTCCCTCCATTTTCTATCTCGGTCGTTCAGCTTCATTGCCTTTTCACATTCAGCCTCGGCCATGGAAAGCAACTTAGCTTGGGACTTAACAATGTTCACTATCTTTTTAGACAACTTCTTTGAAAGAACTTGAGAAACATGAGACTTGTCCAGCGTTAGGCTGTCCTCAGTTTGTTGTCGTTGAAGATTGAGTTTTTCCTCATCCTTGATTGCCTCGAGTCTTTCAGCTTCAGACAGGAACTCAAACTCACCACAACTAGAGATACGAAGAGGAATTTTTACTCTATTTTAGTCGAGTGACTTCTTAAGCAGAGTCATCTACTAGTCGCTGGGTACACTGGAGGTTGGGTTTTTAGGTATCTATTCCTCTAGCAGACCGCATGTAGTAGAAGGGATAAAAGAGAGTTGACAAAAGGAAGTGACTATTGCAAACCTGGAGGATTCTGTACTTTGAGGCACGACAGGTTTGAAGAGAACCTTAAAATTTCCTTCTTCAGCAACACCCCTGTCTTTCGATGCGGTGTTCTGGTTCTTTGTGGAAGTCTCCTTCTCTTTTTTCATTCTCTTTCTCCCCTAGGATGAAGAATCCTTGAGAGAGACTCCTTTCAAAGCATTGGCGGGTTTGTGGTACTGAATCCGGAAGTCGTCTTCATCATCATCACCACCAAGATTCTTTCCAACATCGGGAAGGGTTGGAGAGTTGTTAGGATTTAAAATCAGTATTAATTGTATTCGTCTTGAAAGTTAAATATAGTCTATAATTGTAAAAGTCAGCGTGTTTGACTTTTCTTATAGGAGTTTGACTTTGACTTGTCTTTAATAGTTTGAGCATATAAATATGGTTAGTCTTTGTAATTAGTTTTAGAAGAAGAGCTCATTTTGTAAGATTTCATACGTAATATCAAGCTTGACTGAGCTTTGAATGTGTTGACCTTTTCTCTCAATATTCATATACATGTTCTTAATGCATTATCCAAATCTGCCATAATATGGAGATTCATGAAGATTGATCAGTGATTGTAGGGACAAACAATTGGTAATTTTTTTTACAATAATACAATATTCACGAAGTTTACAAGAGTCCAAACTTGAATCCAAAGGGGGAGAATGTTGGGTTCAAGTTAGTGCTTAATGTTGTATTCAAGTTTCTCCTTAGTNATTTCCTAGTATAAATAGGATTTACCTTGTAATTGTAATTAAGCTTTTGTCATTAATCTGAAAATCAAGATTTGCTGATGTAATTTCTCTCTCTCCAATCTAATCATCTTCTTGAATGTCTTCTTTCTTTAAGCATTTTTATTTGATCTTCAAAATTATTTGAACGTTCTTTTTCTGATATTTTTTTCTTTGACTGATACACATTCATTTTTTTTAATATCAGAATCTGTAAACTTGTTCTTATAGATCTTCATTCATTTCTCTCGTACATATCGAATAATCGAATTGTTATCGCATCATTCTTTATTGATCGTGCTTAAAGCAAAATTATTTGATCAACTTTTATCTGATCATTGTGCTTTAAAGAAATAATATTTTTGATCAATCATTGTGATCAAATGTGCATAACGCAAAATTTTAGGTGGGACTGAGTGCTTATCAGAAATAGCTCTATGAAATGTCAAACCCGACAGACCTACCCAAGAGGACAACCATATCTGAGTGAGCTTAAATCAAAAAGGTTATGTGTGCTGAGACTAAAATGAAAAAGAGAGGGGTAGTTGTTGTGAGCCAAAAGAATAGACGAGAGTTGTGTCAGGATTAAAAGAATATGAAAATCCTGTTCCAAACTTACATAATCCTGGCATACCACAAAATCTATTAGTTCTCGATTCTTTGGAGACTAATATTGAAAAAGGCAAAGCCCAGGCCAATTCTTGTCACAACCCCACCAAGTACTCATTTATCTCTCAACAAATAAATGTTTCAATAACATTTGGGGCACGCAGCTCATCATCTATCAATTTCTCATTTGGATAAAGTTGATATTGAATCAGAAGGATATATGTCCCCCCTTCAAGTCTTTTTGATCACATATTGAGTCTGATAAATTTGTGTAGTCCACACGGTTTATCTTTTTGAGCCTAAACAGAAACATTAATTGCTTTATTCTTTAACACTACACAGATTTAGCATTTTATATGTTAATTTGCCAAAACGTTCATAGATATGCTAATTTTTTAGCTATCGATGATTGAATAGAAGACCTGGTGAAATGAGCATCAAAAAGTCTCATATATACAGTACATCCGTTGTACTGAGTATATCTGTTATACTCACAGGCCAATCTTTTTATAAAAATTGAAAATAATTTCATACGTTGAAATTGGTTGTTACCTTCCCATTCCCTTAATCTGAAAAGATTAAATAAGTGGATTTGCAATGATCTACTTACAGTTTCATGATTTGACGGCTTACACGGAAAATTTCATTCATCTTATGTATGATGGAATGATTCTCATTTCATCATAAGGGGGAGTATATGTAATAATGAATGAAATATTCATTTTCGAACATTTTAAAGGTAATTTGATGCAAAGATCAAGGGGGAGTAACTTCAGTGTTGGCAAAAGACTCAATAGAAGCGCGACTGAAGATAATTACAAAAAGATTATTTGTGTGCTACAACGACTGAGAGATGTTGAATATGAAGATTATCTTTACAAAAGTTTACTGAAGATTTGTTATCTGAAGATCCTTTGAATATCACATCCTGTACAGTGTTTCTGAAGATTGTTTTTGATCTACATTGTCAAAAGAGAAGATCACCGTGATTCTACATTCGAGGGGGAGAATGCTAGAAGATCTTTCTCATTAGATGATTACTTGAAGATTACAAGTTAAAGATTTCTTTTTAAAGATGACATTTTGTGCTTAAAGTTTCAAAGCTCAAACAAGGACTCAAAGTGCAGAATTTCTTTCAAGTCTGAATACAAAGGGGGAGAATGTTAGGATTGAAAATCAGTATTAATTGTATTCGCCTTGAAAGTTAAATATAATCTATAATTATAAAAGTCAGCGTGTTTGACTTTTCTTATATGAGTTTGAATTTGACTTGTCTTTAATAGTTTGACCATATAAATATGGTTAGTCTTTGTAATTAGTTGTAGAAGAAGAGCTCATTTTGTAAGATTTCATACGTAAATGAGAGGTTTGACTGATTTGTAGAGTTTGACTTTTTCTCTCAATGTTCATATGAATATTCTTGATGTTCTTGAAGATATATGAGATTCTGCCATTGTTGTGAAGCTAACATGAAGATTGATCACTGAAATAGGGACAAACATGAGTCAAAGTCATCTTCATTGTCATCATGTTCATCATCATCTTCCTCATCACCAGCATCAGCTGCAAGGGTGATAGGAAGGTCTTCGTCATGAACTTCAGCATCAGCTCTGACGGCCTCATCAACGACCTCAACTTCATTTGTTTCATGGAAAGTGATGGTTTCATCAACAACCTCAGCTTCATTAGTTTTAGCTCTAGGAGCATCAACTTCAGCTTCAGTTGTAGGGACAGTAGCAGCAACATCCAGATCTTTCACCGCCTCTTTGTCATCAACATGACGAAAGAAGAGGTTATCAAGACTTAGTGATATGATGTCCATTCGTCGTTCAAGCATGGTCAGCAATCGAGCCTCAAGAAGGCCGACCTCAAGTGTCTGATCCAGCGAGAGGCGATCCATCGCTCTGAAGAAGGGCATAAGAATTGGTACTAGATGTTGAATGAGCTTTAGTATCTGCTGCAATAACTCACCATGTGTGGCAAGATGAGCATTTGCTTCATCGGCTTTGCTGTTTGAAGCAGAGATAGCCTCAACGTTGGTGCGCACAACGACTATCATCGCAGAAAGCTGTTCTTTGACTTCATTGACGTCAGCTTTGACAACTGAGAGGTCAGACGAAACTTTATCCCTGAGAGGCATGCCTTGATGGACTTCATCCATTATTAAGAAGACGGTATCTACGGCCAGGAGTAGCAGCTTCACGTCATTAGCCATGTTATATTCCACTTCCATGGCTGGTGTTCCTTCATTGAAAGGACATGAAAAAGAAGATATTTGAGCATAAGATAGCTCAGGGTTAGAAGAAATGAAAGGGTAGGATGGAGGAGTACCTGAGGGTTCATCAGCACCATCTGAAGGATTGATGTTGGTTTTCTCGAGGTTGTCTTTAAGAGGATAAGCGTCCATTAACTGAGGTGTTTCGAGAAGAGCAACCTTAGGTTATGTGGTGGATGCTTCATCAGTGAGGAGAATCACTAATGTCTCATGAGCACGTGTCGAGACCAAGAAGGAGGAGAGGAGAAGATGGTGTAGAATGGTGGAAGTGGGTGTTCAACAGTGGCTATGCTGATATTCACACTTTCAGTGATTTGGGTCACTGAGGCGGTTGGAGTTGGAGCCACAGGTACGACAGTGATGGTAGAAATCACTAAATAGATTGGAAGAGACCAAGTTGAAGGTGCATTGGGGTTAAGGGTAGTTTCAATAGCTGGAACCTTTTGAGAGGTAACAGCCAAAGATGTGGTTATCCCCTTTTCGGCTTTCTTGGCCCTCGATGGAGAACCAAGAATGTTTTGAGAGGATGTTCTTTTAGAAGAAAGGGAGGTGGTGGTTGGGATAGACTTTGGGTGGTTTTTCTTAGTCTAGACCACCGAAGAAAGGGAAGAAGGACATACCGACACATGGAGAAGCTGAAGAAGGATATGCAGGCGAAATTAAGGAGAGTGCAACATATTCAGTGGAGTACTTGTTGCAAAATATCTTAGCAAACACCATGGATAAGAACCTGGTGTAAGGTATTACCTTCTCCCACTGGCGCTTGTTCAGCTTCAGCACCAGATCTTCAAAGCTCACACCGACAAAGTTGATCGGCCTATGGCGAATGACACAGACGCCAATGTTCAAAGCATCTCGGGTGGCTTGATCTTGTCCACCAGTCTTGCCTCCCATACATTGGATGAAAAGGGAAAACAAGAACTGCCAAACCACCGACATGCAGTTCTTCTCAATTTTTGAAAGCGACTTGAGGATATCGCTAGAATCCTTCTTTGTTAGCCAGGTGTAACCAATACCATCCAAGCAAGAGATGATATCTTTAGTGGATGGGTCACTGGCATAAGGACCCTTTGGTAGACGGAGGGCGGTCCTTACCGTGGCATTGCCAAAACTGACAGTCATCATGTTGAAGGTGAAAGAGATTTTATCCACCTGTTGACCAGTCTTGTCAGTATCGTTAATGACTTAAGCAGTGATCCAGAACTGCTGAAGAACTTCCTTCACCATGATGGGTTCATGGGAGATAGCGAAGGAGATAGGGGAGTTCTTGAGGATTGTAGCAGCTTTCTCGTATTAGCACTTGTTGGCCTGAATGTCTAACAAAGCCACATGATTATTTGGCTTGAAAGACACATCGTGAATCAAAAAGTTCATGTTCTTGGCAGACATTTTTGTTTTAAGTAAGAAATAAGAAATAACAAATTTGTTAGTAATCCAAGATATAGTTGTGAGCTTTTAAGTTGTTAAACAATAAAACTTCTTTTAAAAAATCCACAAAGAAAATATTAGGGGTTTTCAAGAAGAATAAGTGTATAGAAACCTTAGACTATAACCAAGTAGGAGAATGTGTTAATAATCTTTATGTTGCTTGTTTAAGAGAACAAGATCTTAAGTGACCTAACATTAGTTTCTTAGAAGAAGAAGAACAAGTCAAGTAGAAAGAAAATATATCAACTTCTGGGACTTAGAAGAAAAAGGTTGAAAGGTTTGAGAGTTCTTTAATACTTGCTTGCAAATGATTTTGAGGTAGAGGTTCGACAAAAGTACTTGAAAGCATAAGGCAAAAATGAGAGGAGAAGTCACATATTTATAGGTAGGAAGAGAGAGAAATGGAATTAGGAGAGAGGAAAATACGACTTTAAAAGTTGTGCAATGATGAAAAAAGCTTTGTTCTCATCCACAATTGGATAGAATTTTGAGAGGTCATGTGTGTTAGAACGGTACATGCCTCTAAAAAAATCGTATCGTTTAAATAAAAATGTCGTCATAAAATGTTTCATTTTCCATTTCTTTTAAAACAAAAAGTTTTCAGAAAATCAAAAGCCACTTTCTTAATAATATGAAAGGTTTTTGAAAGTCTTCAATGATAAGAAAAATCACTGAATGAAAAGTAAATCTTGTAAAACATTGATCACTGAATGAGAAAAGCTTCAGTGATGGTTTTGTTTTAAGAAAGGAAAATATCATAAAGAGATACATTTCTATAAAATATTCAGTGATAGGAGAAACACTGAAGTTATCTTTTTAAAACCTTTTGAATCACTGAATAAGGAAAGGTTCAGTGATCAATTTTGTTTTAATATAAGATAAGTATATCATAAACAGATATACTTGCTTTAAAACACTCAGCGATAGAAAGAATCACTGAAACAATCTTTTAAAACTTTTTGATCACTGAAAATTAAAAGATTCAGTGATAGTTTTAAGTTTTAAAGAAAAAAAAAATAAGTATACATACCTTAGAGAGAGAAGATATATTTACTCAAAAGTTCAGTGATAGAAGAAGAACACTAAATCATTTCACTTACTAAGTAATGTGTATAGCTGAAGGAAGTTAATCCTCAATGTTTAGCATTCCAAGTTTGCAGATCAAGATGTTAAATCTTGTCTCATCAAGAGGTTTTGTAAAAAGGTCAGCGAGTTAAAGTTCAATATTGCCATTCATAACATGATCTCTGATTAAATGATAGCAGTTCTCAATATGTTTGGTCTTGGAGTGAAGAATAGGGTTGTTTGCAATCGCAATAGCACTAGTGCTATCGCAATAGATAGGAATTTTAGAAAACTAAAGATCATAATCGTTGCGCTAGTTTTTCATCCAAAGGACATGGGCACAACAACTTCCAGCGGCAATGTATTCAGTTTCAGCAGTTGACGTGGACAAAAAATTTTGCTTTTTACTCGTCCAGCTCACCAACTTTCCACCTAGAAGCTAACAACCTCCAATCGTGCTTTTCCTATCAATTTTGAAACCTGCAAATCACTATCCGAATAACCTATTGGTCAAAACCTGAACCCTTAGGGTACAAGAGACCCAAGTTAGGAGTTCCCTTCAGGTAATTGAATATGCGTTTTACAGCAATCAGATGGTATTTATTTGGTTCATATTGATATCGTGCATAAAGACAAGTTAAATACATGATATCTGGTCGACTAGCTATGAGATATAGTAGGGAGCCGATCATTCTTCTATAAACAGTTACGTTTACAGGCTTTCCGTTTGGATCCTTGTTTAGTGAGAGAGGAGGAGCCATTGGAGTTTTCATAGATGAGCTGTTGGATAGATCAAACTTTTTTCGCATATCTCTGAAATGCTTACTTTGGCTGGTAAAGATACCTTTATCTGATTGCTTGATCGGAAGACCTAGAAAATAGGTTAATTCTCCCATCATACTCATCTGATATTCTTTTTTCATTCGATCAGCGAACCAAAAACACAAAGAGGGATTAGTGGAACCAATATAATATCATCGATATAAATTTGGACTAGAATGATGTGACCTTTAACTTTCCTAAAAAATAAGGCCTGGTCAATTTTTCGATGGACAAATTTTCAGAGATGAGAAATAAGGAGAGGGTATCATACCAGGCATGAGGGGCATGTTTTAACCCGTAAAGAGCTTTACGCAATCGATAGACATGATTTGGATACTTATGGTCAAGAAACCCTGGAGGTTGTTCAACGTAAACTTTCTTTTGCAATTTTCCATTAAGGAAAGCACTATTTACATCCATTTGAAACACTTTAAAGTCTCTATGGGCAGCAAAGGCTAGGAAGTTACCACACCTTGTTCATCTAACTTATTGAGATAAAACAAATTTGGTGCCTATCACAGTTTTGTCAGACGAGCGTGGGACAAGATACCAAACTTTGTTCCTGTCAAACTCAATGAGCTCCTCTTGCATGGCAATGACCCAGCTAGGGTCTGAGATAGCATCATTGATTTTTTTTGGGTTTAACTAAAGAAAGGAAGTTGGCGAAGACATAGATATTACCTAGATCATGTCGATTCTGAATATCTGTACTTGGAATACCAAGAATTTGATAAATAGGATGGTCTTTTGTCCATCGTTGAGCTGGTAGAAGATTGTCATCTGAGCATTGATGTTCAAGAGAAGAAGATGAGGCTTCAGCTGTAGATTTTTCAGCAATGGGTAGAATTGCTAAAGGAGCCTCAGATTCAACGAATGATAGAGGCTCAGATGCTGAAGGCATTTCATTCACTGATTGGTCAGTGTTTGAAGTAAAGGGAGGAATGCAACTAATGGGCATTACAATAATCTCTGAAGAAGATTCACTTTGGTTATTAGTTGCAACTGGAATGGTGAGTGGATCATCATCAACTTCTAGAGTATCAGCATTGGGTTGATTGCTGAAGGAAGCTTCAGGTTGTCCAACATGGGAGAACATCAAGTTTTCTAATTCTTCGTCATCATTAAAGATGGGTTTAGAATTAGCTAATTGAGATTCATCAAAAGTGACATGAATACTTTCTTCTATGTTATGTCGACGTTTGTTGAATACTCTTATGGCTTTGGATACTGAAGAATATCCAATAAAGATTCATTCATCAGCTTTCAGATCAAACTTTCCAAGTTGATCATGGTTATTGAGAATAAAACAAATGCAACCAAAGATATGAAGAAATCTAAAAGAAGGCTTTCTGCTATGGAAGAGTTCATAAGCTGTCTTCTTGAACCTCTTAACGATCAGCGCTCGGTTTTGAGTGAAACAAGCAGTATTCACAGCTTCGGCTCAGAAATGAGTAGAAAGATGAGATTCGTTAAGCATTGAACGAGCATCCTCAATGATTGTTCTATTTCTCATTTCAACGACCCCATTTTGTTGAGGAGTTGTCACAGAAGAGAAGTTGTGAGAGATTCCCTTGTCCTCAAAGAAGCTATCCATAGTACTGTTTTTGAATTGAATTCGATGGTCACTTCTGATAGATCGTACCTTAATATTGTTAAGTACATTTATTCTTTTGATGAAGGATATAATTTCTTCAGGTGTTTCACTTTTGGATCTGAGAAAGATGACCCAAGTGTACCTCGAGTACTCATCAACAATGACAAGTGTATATTTCTTTCCATCTATGGATTGTACGTTTACAGGATCGAAGAGATCCATGTGTAATAACTGAAGTGGACATGTCACTGGAGATTTTGCTTAGACTTGAAGCTAGCTCTTGTCTATTTTCCTTTTTCACATGTTGAGCAAAGAGATTCCTTTGCAAAGGTGTGTTTAGGAGGACCAGTGACGAGATAATTTCTAGACAACTCACTGAGTGTCATGAAGTTGAGATGGGAAAGTCGTTTGTGCCACAGCCACCTGATATCTGACGAAGCTTTTGAGAGAAAACAATTGTTCTTAGTAAGAGGAGAATCCATGTTGATGACATAAATATTCTCTAGACAAGAAATGATTAGAGCAACCTTATCATCCTTGTCAAAGACATAGTATGAATTCTTAGAGAATTTCACTGTAAAATCTTTATCACACAACAGACTGATGCTAAAAAGATTGTGCTTAAGTCCTTCAACATATACAACACGTTTGAAGGTAGTTGCACCATTGGTTAATACACCAAAACCTTTGTATATCCTTTTCCGTTTCATGCAAAGGTTACAGAATGGCCTCTTTCATCCTTGTAATCGATGAGCAGGGATTTGTCTCCAGTCATATGTCTTGAGCATCCACTATGAAGATACCAAATGCCTATGACTTCCTACACAAGGGAACGGTTTAAAATGGCTTTGGTACCCATTTCTATTTGGGGCCATCAGTGTTAGAGGCAACATCCACTAAAACTGAAGAGTCAATGTCAGTAGAAGGCTTCATTGAACCTGAAGAAGAGGCTTCAGTGGGATTAGGAACAACTTCTAACGTTGAAGGAATAGAGTTAGTAGGTGTCTTCATTGAGCCTAACGAAGAGGCTTCAGTGGTAAGAGGAACAACAACACCTCATGCTGAAGACTTAGAGTCATTAGTTGTCTTCATTGAGCCTGAAGAAGAGTCTTCAGTGGTCTTCTTCACTTTAGTTGTTTTTACAACATTAGTGGAAAATTTCTCATTGGTAGATTTCTCAGCCTTGGGTACTTTCTTTCCTTTGACTGGAAGACCAGCCTTGGCGGCAGAAGAACACTTGCTGGAATATGTGTAGTTTCACCATATTGTCTTCACTTCCTATAGCTGAAACTGGCTTTAGGGCCAGGAAGTACCAGAGGGGAAGAGGGAAAAGCTCCAAGGATTTCCTTCTCATTTGTTCTAGGAGGAACGACAGAGGATTTGGATTCCTTATGTGAAACATTCACCTTGAGCTTAGACTTAGACTTCTAAGAAGATTCAAATATCTTGATCCATGAGGAAGAAGATGGTGCACAAGCTGAAGGAATAGATCTTGATCTATTTGACTTGCCGGCCTTCTTGGGAAGAGCTGCTATGACAACGGACTTACCTTCGTGTTTGGGATCTGAGCTCAAAGGAGTTCCTTCAAGATGACTCTCAGTGAAAGAAGATTGAGAGGAAGAAGTGTCGGGAATAAAAGAGACGAAGGTACCAAACTTGAGCATGGACCTATCAGTGACACTATCTTCTTGATCATAGAAAAAGCCTAGACCAGCCTTAATCTTTGTGGGAATCTGAGCGTTGATGATCTTAGAGGCTTTGACAAATGCTTTGCACCATCCTTCAATGGTATCCTTTTCAACCTTGAATTCAGCAATAGCTTGCTCATGCTCAGCTATATCATGTTTGCACTCGATAGTGATGGTCTGGTTTACAATGACCTGATCTTTAAGATCTTCAACGATCTTAGTCAACTCTTTGATCTTAGAATGACAAATCTTTAACTATTATTGAAGATCAAGATTAAGCATTTTTGCTTTTGATTTGCCATTCAGGGAATTGTAAAGGTCAAGCGTCAATGTATCTAACGATGATACGCTAGAAGAAGAAGAGGGTTAATTCAAAGAACATACCTGAGCAAGAGAGGATGATGAGGGATCACTGGAGGTTGATGTCTCAGAAGTTTCTTCCTTGACATACTTGACCATTAAGTTGAGATAGGCCGTATCTTCCTCGTCTGAGGATGATTAGTCAGACGTATAATCCCAATCATGTTCTTTAACGACAAGACCTTTGCCCTTTCGCTGAGAACACTTCATCTTCTTGTACTTCTCATTCAGCTTCAGATATTTATCGTCTTTGGCTCTAAAGAAAGATGGAGTTTTTGAATATGGCGTCACAGTCTTCTTTGACCTGCATTCACTCGCAAAGTGACCTTTGTGTTGACAGTTGTAGCTGATTGCTGAAGTCTTGTCATTAGAATCTGACTTTGGCTTATCCTTGATGGTCAGCGAGGGTGATCTACGGAAGTTACTTTTCTAGCAAATCTTCTAAAAGACTTAGTTAGAACAGCTAGTGAGTCATCAAAGTTTGCAAGATCAGACTCTGACAAATCCTCAGAGTTAGTGGAATCTAATTCCGTTAACGAAACAGAAGAAGAAAGAGGGAGGACATATCATTGGACATTTAAATCTTTGTTGTACTTCAGACAACATTTCATTCTTTCCACAAAGAAAGCTTTCATATTTCTTACTAGATTTATCATCCTCGATTCTTGTACTTGGGAAGTACCTTCATATTGAACACATAGAGTGTCCCACATGGATTTCGAGGTCCTAAGCTTCATCACAGAATGAACGACCTCGTCAGGAAGAGACATGGCTATTATAGATCTCACTCGAGTATCTATAGCCACCCTCTTCTTGTCTTCATCACTCCATTGATGAGGGATCTTAGAAATTTGCCATTCAGGGATCGCAACAGTCGTAGTTTTTTCAGGAACAACCGGAGATATAACATATGGAACATAAGGTCCATTGTCTATATAATGTGGGATCTCAAGATCCACACCATCCAAGAAAAGAGACATCCGATTTTTCCAGAGACTAAAGTTGTCTCTTATAAATCGAGGAGGTTTCGCAAGAGAGCCATCATCGTGAAAGTTTGTGCTATTGTTTTGCAAAGAAATTTGAAAAGCAGTAAATTATCTAGAGAAACAAGAGATAGTATATTGCAGATAAATAACTAAACAAGATGAGAAGAAAACATTGCTCTGATACCACTTGTTGATCCTAGCCGGGTCTACAAGAGTTTTAGAAGAACAATTTGTATAAGGTGAGGGGATGAATGAACAAAATTTCGTATTTAAAAATATATATTGTTATAGAAGGATCAATACATATTTTTTTGCAAATTTTTTGCAGAAATAGAAAAGGTAAAGATATCCTATTTAAAACAATCTAAGATTACACACAAATATACTTAGCAAATAGAAGAGATTTGCCAAAAAGATAGACAGAAAGATGTTCTTCTTGGGTATGTGTCTTAAATTAGAGAGAAATTCTAACTTACTTGTATCCCAGCGTTGCATGAGTGCAGAGAGCACTCAGCTATTGACACTGATTGCATTCAATGCAATTCAGAAGAGGCAAACATGTGTCAAGCTTTTAGAGGAAAGCTTATCCTTTGCTATGGTGAATAATACTTTTGTCTATTTATGAGTAGACATCCTTTCATGGAGTTGGTGGGCACTAGGTTCGACTAATCGGCTACGTGTAGTGAGATACTCTTGAGAGGGTATGAATTTGTCTTTTGTGTGTGGAAGGACAAGACAAAACCAATCGTGCATGGCAAACTTCATTTGATCGCTGAATGTTGGAATAACGCTAGAGGTCGCTTCAGCATTAACTGAGGCTTGTGCAATCTTCACACATATGCAGACCAGGTTGTAATCACTGAATACCGCTTCAGATCACGAATGTACTAGTCACTAATTTTCAGTTTCAATCTTCAACATTTGTTGAAGGTTTTTGGGTGTGAGTCTTGTCTTCTTGAAGTATAGCTGTCATTGTAGCATTACAATACATGTTTCAGCGATCACTGAACATACTCAGTGGTGATTGTTGAGACTGAATAGACATAAACATAATACTTCGATAGGTAAAAGGGATTATTATCAAATCAATGAGATAGATGATCAACAAGAAATAAGTATGACAACTCATTAAAAATGCATTAGATGTAATTTAATAAATAACGATAATATCTTCTTAACTATCTCATTAATTAGTATAATCAATTATCCTAAATTAGTGGCTAATGATAGATCTCACACATATCACATATTTTGGAGTTCTGAAAAGATTAAGCACAAGTATATGCATACATACATACATATAGATGTATACATACATAAACACACACACACACACATATATATATATATATGTAGGTGGACATTTAAACGAGTTCACCTCCATTTTACAAAAACACGAGAACACTCTTATCAGATGTGAAGTTACACGTGAGGTAACTTGGTGTTGTGCGCACAACTATACCTCCGGCCTAATTAAGCCACGCTAAAGGTCTTCTTTGTCTCTTATTTAGTATCATATGTGATGAAATTATTGAATTACATCAAGAATACCCTTATCCCATCAGATAATACACATGAGGGGACATAGTGGTATATGAGAGACTTGGCCCGCAACCTAGGTAGAGGATCAACAAGTGTCATTGACAGGTCCATGCTAAAGTTTGACACCTTTATCTCCTCCATTCCTGACACTTCTTCCTCTCAGTCTTCTTTTACTAGGAGTCATCTTGAAGGAACTCCTTTGAGTTCTGGATGCAAAGACAAAGGTAAATCTATTGTCATCTCTCCTCTTCCTAAGAAGGGGAACAAGTCAAATAGACCCAGATCTAAACCTTCTTGGAATAAGATATCTGAATCCTCTCAGAAACCTCAACCAAACCTTAAAGTAAATGTTTCACCCAAGGTATCCAAACCCTAAGCTGTTTCCTAGAACAAATGAGAAGGGAATCCTAGGGAATCCCAAAAGCTGGCATCAGTTATAGGAAGTGTAGACACCATGGTGCAACTAAACATATTGCTAGTAAGTGTTCTTCAGCTGCCAAGGCCGGTCTACCAGTTAAGGTAAAGAAAGCAACCAAGGTGAAATCAGGCACCAAAGTTGTGAAAATGACTAAGGTGAAGAACCCCACAGATGCCTCTTCGTCAGGCTCAGTGAAGACACCTGCGGACCCTAAGCCTTCAGCGTTAGTGGATGTTGCCTCTAACTCTGCTAGACCCAAAGAAAAATGGGTACCAAAGCAATTTTAATTTGTTTTCTTTTGCAAGAACTAAAAGGCATTGGGTATCTTGATAGTGGATGCTCAAGACATATGACTAGAGACAAATCCCTGATCACTGACTACCAGGATGAAAGAGGCTCTTCTGTAACATGTGGAGGAAACGGAAAAGGATATACCAAGGGATTTGGTATATGAACCAATGGTTCAACCACTTTCAAATGTGTTGCATACGTTGATGGACTAAAGAAAAATCTCCTTAGCATCAGTCAACTGTGTGATAAAGATTTCACAGTGAAATTTTCTAAGAAATCATGTTATGTCCTTCACAAAGATGATAAGGTTGCTCTTATAGGCTCTCTGCTAGAGAACGTGTATATCATCAACATGGATTCTCCTGTAACTGAGAATAGTTGTTTTCTCTCAAAAGCTTCTTTAGACATCAACTAGCTATGACACAAATGGATTTCTCATCTCAACTTCAAGACGCTGAATGAGCTGTCTCAAAAAGATCTTATAATTGGCCTTCCTCAACACTATTTTAAAAAGGAATCTCTTTGCTCAACATGTGAAAAGGGAAAGTAGACAAAGGCTAGATTTAAATCCAAGCATGTCTTTGAGTGACTTCTCCACTTCAGTTACTACACATGGATCTCTTTGGTCCAGACATCATGCAATCATTAGCTGGAAAGAAATATACGCTTGTCATTGTTGATGAGTATTCCAAGTACAATTAGGTCTTCTTTCTCAGAGCCAAAAGTGATGCACCTGAGGAAATCATTTCGTTCATCAAAATGCATAGAAGTACTAAACATTAAGGTATGATCTATCATAAGTGACCATGGTACTGAATTCAAAAACAGTACTATGGATAGCTTCTTTGAGAACAAAGGAATCTCACACAACTTCTCATATGTGAGAACTACACAACAAAACGGTCTCGCTGAAAGAAAAAGTTGAACAATCATTATGGCTGCTCGATCCATGTTTAGCGAGTCTTATCTCCCTACTTAACCCTGGGCAGAAGTTGTCAGCATTGCTTGCTTTACTCAAAACTAGTCGCTGATCTTTAAGAGATTCAAGAAGACAGCTTACGAACTCTTCCATAGCAGAAAGCCCTCTCTCAGATTTCTTTGCATATTTGGTTTCACTTGTTACATTCTCAATAACCGTGACCAACTTGGAAAGTTTGAACCCAAAGTTGATGAACGAATATTTCTTGGATATTCTTTAGTATCCAAAGCCTTTAGAGTATTCAAGAAAAATCAAAAAACCATAGAAGAAACGATCTATGTCACCTTTGATGAATCTCAATCAGCTACCCCTAAACGTATCTCTGATAATGGTGAAGAGTTAGAAAGTTGGATGATCTCTCATTATGGACAACCTGAAGCTTCCTTCAGCAAGCAACCCTGTACTGGCCCTCTAGAAGTTGATGACGATCCATTTACCATTCCAGATGTGACTAATAACCAAGACGAATCCTCTTCACTGATTGTTGCAGTGCCCATTAGTCACTTACCCCCTTCTACTTCAAACACTGACCCTTCAGTTGCTAAAACTCCTTCAGCGACTGAACCTCTATCAGTCACTGAATCCCTTATTGAGGCTCCTTTACAAAGTTTTAAATGAGTTTAATCCAAATCAATTTGGGGTTTTTGTTTTACCTGCCCAATTGTTTTATTTTTTTCTTCTTGACTATTCTTTTTTGTGTTGTGTAATTTTTTTTTCCTTCAACATTCTTTTTAGATTTTTTTTGGGACAATATTTTTTTTTAAATTTCTAGTTTTATCTGTTTTTTTTTCTTTCCACCAAATCTGCTGATTGTTTGAGGATTTTATTGATCTTGATCTGAATTGATTTGTTTTTGAACTGTTTTTGAGAATTTTGAACTATTTTGAGAATTTTGAACTGTTTTGTGTCAAGTAAACTATTTTTAATCGGTTTTAACTGTTTTTCATTGTTTTTAACAGTTTTTAACTGTTTTCAACAGTTTTTGACTATTTCTACTGATTTTTAACTGTTTTCGTTGATTTTATGATTTCTCAACAGTTTTTGAGTTTTTCTATTTTTTTAGCTTACTTGATTTTGATTTCTTTGATTGATTTTACCGCATAAGATTCTTTAATCGATTTGATTTTGGAAATGGCAGTTTTTTCTTGAGAAAGAGAACAGGGAAATGAGAAGAGTTTTGGAAGCTGAGAAGAGTTTGAATGTTGAAAGAATAGAGTTTGAGAAAGAGAAGAAGAGATTTATTAGAGTAGAGAAACGCTTTGGTACTGAATGCATATCTTATGAAAATAAGATCAACTCTCTAGAGCTGAACGCGAAAATGCTATTGAATCAGATCTCTGATTTTGAGCAGCTAATCATCTTAGAACGAGCCAAAATTGTCAAAGAAAAGAAAGAAATTAAAGAAGAATGTCTGAACCAGAATCAAAAACTATCTGACTGGATTGCTAAAAAGCAGAAGGCTTTGGAAGAAGAGAAAAGTTGTTTGCTCTTGAAAAGCGAAATACTGCTAAGAAATATGCAGCAATGGCTAAAGAGCTTGCAGAAAAGAAAAAATGGCTCGACATTGCTTTTGAGAATGAAAAGAGCAGCTCAGATGAATAGAGAAGAGAGTTTGATAATAAGAAGAAGCTGTTTGAGAAACGGAAGAAGGAGTTAGAAGGTAAACTTCTGGATACTTCCAAGAAATTGTCTGATCTGAAGACAAAACTTGAAACTGAACTGAAAATGAGAACTGAACTCAAAGAGAAGTATGATTTAGTTGTTGATGAACGAATAAAGACAGTTAAAGACTTTTCTTGTGCTCAAAACTCAACTGGTTCTCCTTCACAGTTTAAAAGAAGCTTTTATAATTGTTCTAAATATAACAGTTATTCAAGCAGCCCTAAATCAACAGTTTCTAAGAACTACTCTCGTTCTTCTAATCAGTACTATCAAGGGTATGTCATTGGATCACCCAATTATTCTTTTAAACTTAAAATCATTTGGGTTAATAAATATGAATCTGTTTCATCTCATACATCTGTTGTTACTAACCCTGTTCTTCCTTGCATTGTGAGATCCACTAGTGATCTGATCAATCTTAGCAAGAGAAGAATCATGTGCTCAACATGCAGAACCAATGATTTTGTCAATAGGAAAAAGTTCAACAGGTCGCTTGTAGACAATAGCTATCAGAAAAGCTAGAATAATTTTAACAGGTATGACAACAACTAGTATGGATCTTATTGTATATCTAATCAACCTGTTAAAAGTGCTAAAAAGAAGACATCTAATAGAAATAGATGGTTTGGCAGTCACAACATCCTACAACCTGATACTAACAAAGATGGACCCAAGTTCGTTTGGGTACCAAAATCTGTTTCATCTTATTTTGTAGGTGTGTCATTATTGCACTGATTAGAACATCATGCTTATGATGCACAAATTCAGGGGGAGTTGTATATTGTCCAAACGTTGAGGCTTCTAAACATTCAGTATAGGACCCGTACTTTAATAAATTGTGGTTTATAAATAAATCAGCTCAGGACCCGTGCTTAAATGTTTTTGGTTTCTAAACACTCAGTTTTGGACCCGTGCTAAAGATGTTTCCATTTTTTGGGCTAAATCGAAACTTTTCTTAAATACTCTTTTGTAGGGGGAGTCTCTAGAAATTTCAATAAATGTTTTTGAAAAGTGAACTATTTTTTTGTGGAAACGAGTACATTTTCTAAACAGGTATTTCTTGAGATTTTACTTGCGTAATTTCTCATCGAACATAATTTCAATATTTGTTTCAGCTATTCTTCAAACTGTTATTATCAGGTCTCTTAAAATGAAAATCATTTTCGGTTATAATACACTCGTTTGTATTCAAAGKTTGTTTTTCTGATATTTTTTTACTTTGATTGATACACATTCGATAATTCTTTGAATATCAGATTCTGTAAACTTGTACTTATAGATATTCATTCATTTCCCTCACATATTGAATAATCTGATTTTTTATATCACTCCTTGTTTGATTGTACTTCAAAGGTATATCTTGATCAATTTTTTTATCTGATCATTGTGCTTTGTTTGCAATACTATTTTTGATCAACTGTGTGTGATCAACTGAGTATACTGTTATTTTAGGAGGGACTGAGTGCTTCACAAAAATACCTCTATGGAATGTTAGAACCGACAAACCTATCCAAGAGAACAACCATATCTAAGTGAGCTTTAAACTCAAAATATGTTTGTGTAGAGAGATTAAAATGAAAAAGAGAGGGGTAGTTGTTGTGAACCAAAAAGAATTGATGGGAGTTGTGTCAGGATTAAAAGATTACAAGAATCCTGTTCCAAACTTCAAAATACTGGGCATGCCATGCATTCTATTAGTTCTCAATTCTTTCGAGACTAATATTGAAATAGGCAAAGCCCAGGCCAATTCTTGTCACAATCCCACCAGCTACTCATTTATCTCTTCACAGATAAGTGTCTCAATAACACTTGGGGCACGCAGCTCACAATCTATCAGTTTCTCATTCGGATAAAGTTGATATTGAAACAGAAGGATATATGTCCCTCCTTCAAGTCTTTTTGATCGCATATTGAGTCTGATAAATTTGTGTAGTCCACACAGTTTATTATATTGAGCCTAAACAGGAGCATATGTTGCTTTATCTTTCTACACTACACAGATTTTGCAATTTATATGTTTTGTGCCGAAACATTCATAGATATACTTTTTAGTTCACTTTTGTAGGTTGACCGTCATGTGTGGTTCTTAGACTCCGGATGTTCTAAGCACATGACTGTATAATTATCTAACTAGGTTGAATCTTTTGGAGGTACGGTAAGGTTTAGAAACGATCAATACGCGCCTATCCTTGGATACGGTGACGTAATTTCTAGGAATTTAATGATTAAGAAAGGGTCATATGTCGAAGGACTTGGACATAATCTGTTTAGCATAGGTCAATTTTGTGATAAGAATTTAGAAGTCTGTTTTAAAGCTAACCAGTGCAGCATCCGAACTACTGTTGGTAAGGAGCTTCTTGTTGGAATCAGAAGATCAAAGCTCTACACAATTGACCTATCCAACATACAAGTAGATACATACGTCTGCTTGATATCCAAGGCATCCTTGAAGCAGAATCTGCTATGGCATCAGCGTCTTTCACATTTGAATTTCAAATATCTGAACACGTTGGAATGTGACAACTTGGTTAAAGGCATCCCAAAATCCCGATGCAGAAGATGCAGATTTGGTTGGGCTCCTGCGACAATAGATTGATGAAAACCCCCCTGTTCGAGTCTCAGAATTTTTGGCCTTTCAGGATGTGGTTGCTTCTGGCCTCTCTAAAGTCGGTAAGTTAATCACATCAAACACTCAAACCCTTCAAAGTTCAATGGATGCCCTTTCTGAATGGGTATCTATTCTAGAAGAGACCTGCAGAGCTCAGGCCACCACACTCAAAAGAAGGCATGATGACCCGGAAGATCCAGATCATCATGAGGGGGAGAGGAAAAGACAGAGGCTGGCTGAGTCGTCTGCTCAAACTCTAAGTGTTGAAAGAGAGCCAGCTACTCAAGACGTTAATGTTGAAGGTTCTACCCCATAATCTAAAGGGAAAGAATCATTGAGGCGATTGTTGTGGAAGATGATGAAGAGTTGGAGACAAGTCCAGCGATCGAGCCAATGGTTGAAAAGCCTGCGGACTCCACGGTTAGAACAAGGTTGCTACTGGACTTGTCGACCAATGTCGGGTTTAATGATGTTTTTGGTTCTGTACTGGGTGGAGAATAAGATTTCGGAGAAGATATGGAGAATATTGGTGAGTCATTTGGGTTAGACTTTGATTTTGAAGATGATATCAATGATGAAGACCCAGTATTCCCATTTCACGGTGATCGTCAGACATTGTCGGAACCCTCCATTGTAGCTGAAGCTGGTGCATCTGATACTCCCAGAGAGCCTTTTGATCCAACTGAGATTTTTTCAAAGAATTATGTGCCTTTTGAAATTCGAGCAAACTTTCTGGGCTATGACAGGGTAAGGATCAGAGAGCCTTACCTTGAAGACATATATTTTGGGATTTTCCTCCGGCACCAAAAAGCTCTAAGTGCTGATAAGATCCTTGGTATCCACAAGGAAACCAAAGATTATCATCTTGAATATAAGCACTTCCTCAAAGCCAAACATCATCCGATCAGTGAAGTTAGAACCAAACATCGAGTTGTGTCAATCAAATAGATTGTTGCTCAAAGACTTCTCAGAGTCTGGTATCCTGTTTTTACAGTGACACGACAAGATGGAAATGTATGGAGATTTAATGAAGCTGACTTCTCAAACTTGTAGTTAGAAGATTTGGAGTGTATGTATCATGAAATCTGAAACATGACTATCAGAAGAGAAGGAGTAACAGTAGCTCTTCATGCAATTAAAATCTTTATGCGGAGTCATGTTAAGGTGTCTATGGTTATTGATGTTCAGATTGGTCTTGAAGATAATCCGAGAATCATTAATTTGAAGAGACCTGATCAAGAGTTAGAAGACATTGATGACTATCCAGTTTACATGATTCTTGAACAACCAGAGTTCAGAGTGATATACTATGCTGAGCATCAAGTAAAGATGTTTATGAGGTTCAGCGAGCTAAACAAATTTTCTGATGGTACTGTTAGACTGGTGAGACGGGCACTTGACACGAGGAGAGTAAACAATGATAAACCTGTGGAGTCGGAGAGGATGAGTTCAAAAGATAGATATTTGTTGATCAATGCTTTGAATCTACTCGAGGAGAATATTCAATATCGGAATGCACTAAGGAGGCTGGAGAAACTTCTCGGACTTAGAAAGACAAGATTTACGAGAGTTCGAACTTGAATCCAAAGGGGAGAATTTTGGGTTCAAGTATGTGTGTTATTGTTGCATTCAAGTTCTCCATATATTAAGTTTTGTATTAGATAGGTTTAATGTTTTCCGTAGTATAAATAGTCTTTAGCTTTGTAATTGTCATTAACAATTTTGTAATCATTCTGATTAGTGCTGTAAATTCTCTCAAGAAATACAAAGAAAGATTTGGTGATCATGTCTCTCTAATCTTCATCTTGTTCTTAATTCTTGAAGATCATAATCAGATTTGTATGATTTTGGGCTTTTCAGAAGTACATCCGTTGTACTGAGTATATCTGTTATACTCATAGGACAATCTTTTATAAGATTGAAAACAATTTGATAAGTTGAAATTGGTTGTTATTTTCTCATTCCCTTACTCTGTAAAGATTATACAACTGGATTTGAAAAGATCTGCTTATAATTTTATGAATTGACGGTTTTCGCTAAAGATTTCATTCATTCTAGTGTATGATGCTAATGATTCTCATTTCATCATAAGGGGGAGTATGAAATAATGAATGAAATGTTCATTTCTGAATGATATAAGAGGAAGGGGCTGTTTGTTTCCTTCTTAATGGTGACATTAAGAGGGAACCTCTTAATCGGTCAGAGGTGAGGCATGTTTGGCAAAAAAAAAAGCCTCTTAATGGTTACCCAAGGCTCTTAACCATTTTGAGGGTGAATCGATGCTAAACCATTCAGATTGTTTCTTTTCCCTCTTTACCCTTCCATACCTTTACCAGCCCACTCTCATCCTCTCCTTCACCATATCGCCCACTCTCATCGTCTCCTTTACCAGCCCACTCTCATTGTCTCTTTCACCACATCGCCGGTGACCTCCATCTTCCACACCTCCATCGCCGGTGACCTCCATCTTCCATACCTCTGTCGTCGGCCGCACCTTCCACAGCTTCTCGACGCTCCATCGCCGGTGACCTCTTATCAGGTAACTTGCCGCACCTTCCACAGCTTCTCGACGCTCCATCGCC
>NW_020200965.1:37404-78142 GCF_001531365.2 Cynara cardunculus var. scolymus
GATAATCAAGAACCTCATGAAGTCAATTTATCGACTTCTTCGGATCAAATCGAAGAGCTACATGTTGAACAAGGGCAAGAATTAGTTCCAAAAGATGAAACCCATCCCATAAATCTCAGTGATTCACCATGATTCTCGATGATTCTTCATGGTTCATCACAGATTGAAGCCATCGATGAGGGCAAAGAGGAATAAAAAGTGAAGGTTAAAATGGAATAATGGGTTTTTGTTAGATGAGGGTTAAAATGGTAATTTATTGTCATTCAGAAAACAGTTACCAAACAACATTATTTTATTCAACACTTAACTATTCTAACCCTCTTAACCATTCTGACCTCTTAACCATTCTGTACTAAATCATTCAGTAACTGCCAAACAACCCCGAATATGTTATAAATATCAAGGAGGAGTAACGTCAAAAGATCGGTAAAAGACTCAAAGGAGTGTTGACTGGAAATTATTACTGAAGATTATTCATGTGCTACAATGTCTGAGAGTTTTTGGATGTGAAGATCATCCTTACAAAAGTTTACTGTTAAAAAAATTTCCCATCGAAGAGAATGTTTGTGAATTTTATCTGAAAAATTATGTTTTTGGGGAGAATGTTAGAATCTATTATCAGAAGAAGATTCTTTGAAGATTATTTCTGAAGATTTTTGCAGATATTGTTCTACATTGTCAAAATAGAAGAACGTTTCTTTTCTACATTCAAGGGGGAGAATGTTAGAAGATTTTCTCTACAAAAGATCGTCTGAAGATTTTAAAGTAAAGATTGCTTTGAAGTTTTTGAAGAAGTCATAAAGAGCTTAAAGTGATAAAGTTCAAACGAGGTTCAAAGTGCGCAAATTCTTTCAAGCCTGAACATAAAGGGAGAGAATGTTGTGTCTGAATTTCAATGTAAATTGTATTCGTCTTGAAAGGTTAATATTGTCTATAATTGTAAAAGATATTGTGTTTGACTTTGTATGAGTAGTTTGACTTTGACTTAAGAGGGTTATTCTTTGACCCTATATAAAGCTTATCTTTAGTGTAATAGTGAGAAGAAGCTCAATTGTAATATTCATACGTATTATAGTAAAGTTGACTGTTTAACTTTTACTCTCAACTCTCCTCTCACGTTCTTGAATGCTTAATATGATTCCGCCATGGATTCCTACTTGAAGATTGAAGATTGATCATAAAGTGGACTTTCAAAATCCAACCTATTGATGAAGAATCCGTTGCTGAAGCCTCGTCCTTTATGCCTGATTCTTACTTGATAGAAACACAGTTTATGTAAGATGAGAATTAAAAACAAACAATGTATCTCGAATGATTAATAAGAATATTCAACGATGAAAGTAAAAACAATGAATAAACTTGAATACGCCGAATGCTTTTATTGATAAAAAGATGAACAATTAAAGCAAAATGTAATCTCACAGAATTTGCGTATAGTATAAGTCGGTTCCTTCAGGTTCTTTAAACCTTAGGCGGAAGCCTCCTTATATACGCCTAGGTTTGACAAACTATGCTATAAAATAGGCTTGAAACTCTGAGCTGACTAGTCTGCATCCTTATCTTTGACTTCCCTTGAAAAGCGGAGCAGACTTGGTCAAGCCGCCTCAAATCTGTTAGACGCTTGCGAGAATGTCTGGGCTAACATCCGCGCATTATATGGAGAAGGTAGCCAGAAGCTCTGCAGGTACTATGCAGACGCACTGGGTCGTGGAGCTGATACTTGGGGTCAAGCGTTTATGCTTTTTGGCGCACAAGTCTTGATCGTCGATGGGCATAGAGCGCGGGCTCTGTATGTATGGAACCTTCACTCTTAAGTAATAGCTCTGGTTCTTGATCTTCTGCACGAGAGCTCTTAGTCCAGACCACTTCACTAGAATAAGTCCTAGAGATTAGAGTAAGAGACTTCTTACTTACACTTTCATAAGTTGGGTCTACAATCTCTCCCTAAGTGTAAATAAGGCAGAATCTTACTTGAATTACAAAACAGAAAGTGTAAATGAAGCAAGAGGTTAAAAGGAACCTTTGATTTACATTCACTATCTAAAGAAGTACAATACGATTGGAATGTAAATTGAATTAAATTAAAGATAAAAGAAACTTACAAAAGATAAGAGGTCTAAACATTTTGAAGTCTAATGAACTTCCTAAGAAGTTCACGAAACTCTAGCATGTTGCGTGTTGACCTGAGGATAATTCTTGCTCGCTCCCTTGCTCCTGGGGAGTTGTCTCGCTCCTGACTAGATTGTCTTTTATGTAGTGCAGAGTAGAGTTAGAGTACTTGCAGTTTTGGTTGTCTCAAAATAAAATCTTCTTTTGTTGCATGTTTTGAAACACCACTCCCACTTCTATTTCCACCAATACAGTCCAAGAGGGGATGCTATTGATGCCCTGTAGATCTTCATTTGGTGCAGCGACAGTCAATTGTTCCACTTCTAGATCCAGAGCTAGTTGGAAATCAAACTTGCATCAGAAGTCGAGTAGGTCTGTCATTGTTTGGCGTATGGCAGAGTTGGCAACAGCGTATTTGACCCCCTTGTCTTTCTTGTGATCCGTGAAGTAAAATAGAGAAAGAAGATCCCACGGATTCAGATTAATAAGATCACAGTCTGTAAACTTACAGATCTGTTCGCGAGACCTCTCCACCATATACTCGTGGAAGATAATCTGGTTATGCACAAAGGTACGCTTCTTGATGTCGATGACTTGCTTGATTCCATCGACGAAATGGACTGCAGAGATGGGTTGAGTATAGCAATCTAGGAATCTCTACCTTATATGCTCTTGAACCATAGGATGAAGACTGATCTTTTGGACCGGTGTCTCTTCTCGTAGGTTGTAGAGGAACTGGTAGATATCCTCGCTGTCTGCTGTGTCTTTAATTGGTTTATCAAGGGGTGTTGGCGTAAACATTGCATCCATGCTTTTCTTGATCTTTTGGACATGATCAGAGGAATGCTTTCATTTTGGCCTGTTAGTTGTGCCTTCTAAGTCTGCTCTGGCAGGTTTGATTGGTACCCGATGCCTCATAGCGGGAGTGACAACCCTGGTCCCTTAAGCAGGGACCCTAGCTCTGTGTGTATGTTGTTGTGGTGGAGGAGCAGCAATATTAATGCCTTCTAGAGGAACGGCAACTGGAATGCGCAAAAGTGAAGGATCAACCACATTCACAGCTACCACCTCTTCTTCTTGTTCTCTGGATGTAGGAACAACGGTGTCCATGGCGTATTCGGTTGATAAGGACAGAGCCAGGTCTGAATCATCTAATTCGTATACAGATAGAAGATCTATCACATCTTTGTTCTTTTGTAGCTCGATTGGCTCTGCCTGAGATGCCATTGGCATCTTTCCTTTGTGAAGCGCCTCTACATGTTCTAGCGCTGCTTGGCTCTGTGCCCTCTGCCTTGAAGGATCTTGCGTTGGTTGGTGTGGGGTAGAGGATGTTGTTGCAGAGGGGGCAACCATACTTGGAATGGTTGTTGGTTAGTTCTCCCCCTCTTGACGATTTTGAGGACCAAACTGGTCTGGGTCCTCATCATGGTCAAGTCGTCTCCTCTTCGACGGCTCAGCACAAGAAGATGATCCATTCGTCATTTTGGCCTCTGCTCCTCTGCTTGAGGCATAGACTTGATTTTCTCCTCAAAAACTTTAAGGGGATCTTCGATTGCATCACCAACCCATCGAATCTCGACTTCCGAGCGGTATTGAACGCGGCCAGAGAGTGTTTGATGGCTTCCGCTGCTTCTGTGGCTTTGTTGTTGAATTCTGAAGTGAAGTTCGCCACCTTCTGTAGAAGTCTGTCACCCAGAGCCTTCATTGCACTCTGAGTGACATAATCCACAGGTACGTTCAGAGGGATGATCGCCTGGCGTCATGGGAAGTGGACGCTTAACCCCTCTACATGGATGATATGACCTCTTACAAGGTCTCTGCATTTTGTTTCGTCAATTTCAGTACAATATTGAGACGATAAGCATTTGTCGAATACTCAGCTCTAAATACTGCCAAGGATACTCGTATCTCATCCAGATCAGGTGCAGAAGGGGACGGCTCTACACGGGCCATGATGAGTTTTAGCTCTTCCAAGGAGCACCGCAAAGAGGTGACAAGAGAATGAAACTCTTCCCTTGTGACATATGCTAGTTGTGTGACCTCTGTCTCAACACATGGGCCAGATTGAGTCCCCGTTCCAGGGACGCCTTCATTCACGACTTGGTTGATGTTGATCGGGGAAGGACTTCAAGTGGATCCTCGTGGTTCTCCTTGAGGAGAATTCACTACCGCTATTCTGTTAGGGAGAGTATCCAAGGCAGGTTCAGAGCAGGCCAGAGGACTCTCCATGAGTGGACTAGGAGACTGGTCGAGAGTCTCCAAGTCTTGTGCACCTATTCCTTTTTCTGAACAAGGTGGGGAGTCTACACGTGCAGAGGAAACGAATTCCTCTGTATGGGGAAGTGGCGTGATATGGGGAGACATATCACTTATACGTTCAAAGGTTGCACCCTTTTGAGAGGGTGTTCTGTAAAACCCCATACCACACATTGCAAGTAACACATATTTCATACAGAAGAAATACATGTTTATATACCATTCAGGTCCCTTAGTACAAGAATCTATCATCACAGAATACAAGGTCCAAAAATTCAAATACATATCTTGTACTAATCAATGTTTAATAATCAAAACTATACATCAACGACAGTTCTTCATGCATAAATGCATATAGGAAAATATCACATTTTTTCCTTTCCCTTACCGTCCGTACCTCCTACAATACATAGTTAAAATCACAAAACGAGGGTTAGACTGAAAGGTCTAGTGAGTTACCCTATTTATGTTATTGCAGGGTGGAAATCACCAAAATCTTTATGAAAAATAACTTTTCATATATATAACAAATATATGAACAAATGGAAACATAATACCAGTACCGTTCCACTTTTCAATGCCAAGTATTCAGATTATTCAAATAACATACCTTTGAACCAACCAGGTTTCATATAATGCCACTTTTAAACCTTTTCTAATCAAACAAGGTTTATTTAAACTTTCAGGCCAAACCTGTTATTTTCTCCTCAATAACATCCAGACTATGATTTCCAATAAGAACCTTGATCCTAAATCTTTAAATCACAAAGAAATACAGATTTCCAGACCACGGTAGTCTTTAAGGGATATAATAGAAAGAGTTATATCATCCAACACACATACAAATGCCACCCTTATATCAAATGTACACATCTCCTGGATATGCCACCGTTATCCCATGGTACACCTCTCCTTGATATGCCACCCTTATTTCCTCATCAAAACATTTTACAAAAACAATTCCAAATAGACCGCAGTCAATGGAATTATTATCAATTCAAAATCATTTATATAAAATTTTCCATTTTATGATAAAATCACAATTTTCATCAATCAAGCACAAGGTATAGTACAAATCCGGTCAACTTGGCTTGGAATCATATCCAATACCAAATTCGGACAATATACCCCCCAAGGTTTGTCCGATTTAACACTTGGAATCATATCCAATACTTTTGTCCGGATAACAAGTCTGGACAATACATCGCCTAAGACTTGTTCGATTTAAAACAATCTGGTCACCACATGGTCGTATTCATACTTCTCCGTTCAAAATGTTTACTATACTTAACATTCATAAATCGCTTAACGCTTGACCGGTTTAAAACTAAACCTTTTAACACTTGACCGGTTTAGGGCTTAATCGCCCAACCCTTGTCCGATTTAAGAATAATCCGGACAATATACCGCCCAAGGCCTGTCCGATTTAGACTTAATCCGATTACCCTTTATCCAAATAAAACCCTTAAGCAAATAACTGATTTCTTTCCAATAATAAACAACATTCAAATAAAACCAGTAACAAATTTTATGCAAAAAGGTTTAGAAATCACTCACCTTATCAAGCCTTTTGAAAACAACCTTTTTGTAAAGCAAAAGTAAGAAATCCAGGAAAGCTTTCCCTTCTAAATCACTCAATTTAATCAGAATAACCAAGAAGATAAAATGCGGGGTCAAACCCTCCTTTTATACCTTTCCTTAACAGGAAAGTTGGCCACATGCACACACCCACACACCATGCATTCTCATAACATGCATGTGTGTATATCTATATATATATATATATATATATACTTCTACATATACACATAATCTCATACATGCATTCACATTATGCACATAATTTTCAACACACTAGCATGATCAAATAAAACCAATATATCATGTTATCACCTTATCATTTAATCAGATAATCACGTATTTATTACCTCGGGTGATAACCAAGATCCAGTTTTCACATTATCTAACTCTCAAAAGAATTCCGTCCCGGAATTCCTTTAATTAAAAAGCCAAGGGTATTCTGATCTCATCTTTGACTCCAATTCCCATGTTGCTTCCAGTCGTTTGTGAAACTTCCACTAAACCTTAACCATACTTATCTCTTTGTTTCTCAACACCTTGATCTTTTGGTCAATAATAGCTTCCGGTGTTTCCACAAAGTTTAGTTTATTGTCTAATTTAATCTCTAGCAACGGTACAACTAAATTTGGATCAGCCAAACATTTTCGCAGATTCGACACATGCAAAGTGTTGTGAATCAGAATCAGCTCTTTTGGCCACTCTAACTGATATGCTACTGGCCCAATTCGCTTACATATTCTGAATGGCCCCACATACCTTGGACTGAGCTTATCCTTTTTCCCAAATTTGATGATACCCTTCCACGGCGAAACTTTCAGCATCATAAAATCACCAACACAAATTTCGATCGACTTTCGACGATTATCTCCATAAATTTGGTGGCGATCTTGTGCTGTTTTGATTCTTTTGTGGATCAGTTCGATCTTTTCAGAAGTTTCTTGGACAATTTCAGGACCTGTCAGCTGTCTTTCACCCACCTCATTCCAACATAACGGTGTTCGGCATTTACGTCCATACAACACTTCATACGGTGCCGCTCGGATACTGGAATGGTAACTATTGTTATATGCAAACTCTATCAATGGCAAGTGATCTTCCCACGATCCCCCCAAGTCAATAATACAACTTCTTAACATATGTTCGAGAGTCTAGATAGTTCTTTCACTCTGCCCTTCAGTCTGTGGATGATAGGCTGTATTTAGTCGGATTTCAGAGCCCAAAGCTTTATGCAACCCTTCCCAGAACTTCGAAGTGAACCGACTATCTCTATCAAAGATAATAGAGAATGGAACACCATGTTGGGTAACAATTTCTTTGATGTAAATCTATTCTAGCTTCTCAAAAGAGTATTTCTCTTTTATTGGTAGAAAATGCACAGATTTAGACTGACGATCAACAATTACCCAAATTACGTCATACCCCTTTGGAGTTCGAGGCAACTTCATGACGAAATCCATAGTAATGTGATCCCATTTTCATACAGGTATCTCTAAAGATTGAAGGCTTCCATACCGCTTCTGATGGTCAATCTTAACCTGTAAACATGTCAGACACTGTTCCACATATCTAGCTATGTCTTTCTTCAATCCGGGCCACCAATAAAAAGATTTTAAATCTCTATACATCTTATTGGTGCCTGGATGAACAGAGTATCGGGTCTTATGGCTTTCAATTAATATTGTATTTCAGATATCTCCAAAACATGGTATCCAAATTTGCCTTTGAAAACACATTAGTCCTTCATCATTCAGTTCCAAGGTTGAAATCACCTTACCCAACCTTTTTGTTTTAACAAATTCTTCTTTCATAGCTTCTTGTTGGCATCTCTGAATTTTCTTACGAATGTCAAGAATCAAGTTCATTCTCATTTCCACAACTTTAATGGTTCCACTCTTTTCTTTCCGGCTTAAAGTGTCAGACACCACGTTAGCTTTTCACGGATGGTAAAGGATTTCACAATCATAGTCATTAACCAGTTCAATCCACCGACGCTGTCGCATATTTAATTCCTTCTCGCTGAACAGATGCTGTAAACTTTTATAGTCAGCATAAATCTGACATTTCGTTCCTAGAAGATAGTGTCTCCAAATTTTCAGAGCAAATACCACTGCAGCTAATTCCATGTCATGGGTTGGATACTGCTTCTCATGATCTTTCAATTGTCTTGACGCATAAGAAATCACTTTTCCTCTCTGCATCAAAACACATCCTAACCTTAATTTTGAGGCATCGTTGTAAACCACAAAGTGTTCATATCCATCTGGTAGAGTTAATATCGGTGCGCTGCAAATATGATCTTTTAATAATTGAAAGGCTTCTTGTTGTTCTCCTTCCCACTGAAATTGAACGTTCTTCCGAGTCAATTTAGTCAATGGCATGGATATTTTAGAAAAGTTCTGAATGAACTTATGGTAATAACCAGCCAATTCCAAAAAGCTTCAGACTTCAGAAGGATTTTTCGGAGCTTCCCATCTTGCAACTGCCTCAATTTTTGCTGGATCTACTTTTACCCCTGTTTTTGAAATAACATGACCCAGGAATTGAACTTCTCTCAACCAGAATTCACATTTAGACAATTTTGCGTGTAGCTTTTCTTTTCTCAACAATTCCAATATCAAACGAAGATGTTCCGCATGCTCTTCTTTGGTTTTTGAGTATATAAGAATATCATCGATAAATACAATAATGAATTTATCAAGATATTCCTTACATACTCTATTCATTAAATCCATAAAGGTTGCGGGTGCATTAGTTAAGCCGAACAACATAACTAAGAATTCATGATGCCATATCTAGTTCTGAATGCTGTTATGGCAACATATTCTTCCCTGACTTTCAGCTGATGATACCCTGACCTTAAATCAATCTTGTAGAAATAACTTGCTTCTACCAATTGGTGGAACAAATCATTAATCCTCGGTAAAGGATATTTGTTCTTGATTGTCAACTTATTCAGTTCACGATAGTCTATACACATTCGCATAGACCCATCTTTCTTCTTGACAAACAAGACCGGAGTACCCCAATGTGAAGTGCTAGGTCTAATAAATCCTTTGTAAGTTAAATCGTTGAACTGTACAACCAATTCCTTCAATTCAGATGGAGCTAACCGGTATGGCGCCTTAGCTACTGGTGCAGCCCTTGGTACAAGATCAATTCGGAAATCAATAACTCTGTCTGGTGGTAATCAAGATAAGTCTTCTGGAAAGACTTCTGGATATTTACTAACAATCGAAATTGATTCTTCTTTTCCCTTCTCTTTCTTCATATCAATTACGTATGTTAAACATCCTTGGCACTTCTTCCGAATACTTTTCTGGGCTTTCATTACTGACAAAATACTGGTATGGTAATTCTCACGATCACCATAAATAACAACTGTTCCTTGGTCTGGCAACGTTATTCTGATCATTTTCTGATTACAAACAATACTATCATGATACCTTGCCAACCAGTCCATACCCACCACTACATCAAATTCTTTCATCGGCATGGAAAATAACCGAATCGGAAGTTCACAGCCCTCAATCATATTATTATAGTTATAAAACACACTTGTAACAGTTTCTTGACTATTAGCAGTCTCAACTACTAATTCATCATCAAGTATCACAGAATTCAGACATCCAGTTTGAGCAAACAATGGTGATACAAATGAAAAGTTTGCACCAGAGTCAAATAAGACCTCAGCACTTATTGAATTCAGAAGGAATGTACCTGTTACTACATCCGGCGATACTTCTGCCTCGTTCTTAGTCATTTGGAAGGACCGTCCCCGCGCCCCTCCTTGCCCTCCTCTGTTCTCAGTAGGCCTTCCCCGAGTACCCAACGTGTTACTTCCCATTGTCAATTGTGGAGTTCTTAACAAAGGACAATTCGGTCGAATATGATCTGGAGAATTGCAGTTAAAACACATTCGATTAGTTGGGCAATTTCTAGACAAATGGCCTACTTCACCACATTTATAACATTTTCTTGTGTCCATCTTTCATTCACCCTGATGAACCTGTCGGCATTGTGAACATACTTTCTCACTTATCTTTTGCTTGGGTTTGTTATCATATCTTACAGTTTTCGGCCCTCGAAAAGATGAAGGCCTTTCCCATTTTCTCTTCTCTACAACCTTTCCTTCTGGCTACCGGTTTTTATTTCGTTCAGTTACTTCGGCCGCGTCTACCGTCAATGAAAAGGTATTGGGGTTCATGGCAATTACAAACTCTCTGATTGAGGGTTTCAAACCCCAAATATACCTTTCTATCTTCCTGGGTTCGGTTGAAACATATTGTTCAGCAAAGTGAGAGTATTCAATGAATCTTTCAGTATACTCCCGAAATGTTCCATTTCCTTGTTCTAGTTTCAGGAAATCTTCTTCCAATTGTCTAACTGCTGTATTAGGACAAAAGTGGTTCTTTAATCGGTCCATGAATTCTACCCAAGACAAAGTCTGTAAAACATCCGTTCTGGCAGACGATTCAACTTCCCACCAGAACAAAGCATTTGACTTTAATACAGAAACAACAAATCAAACTTTATTTGTTTCCGGACACCGAATGGTGTTAAATAATTATTCCATTTCTTTAATCCAGCACACGGCTTTTACTGGATCTCTTTCTCCAGAGAATGTTGGTGGCTTACATGTCGGAAACATTTTAATATCTCCCTCCTTATTGTGAGTAACTAGTACCGAGGGATAAACTTCTATTCTTTCTGTTTCTACCCTGGGTGGAACTCCCATGATATAAGTTAGAGTTTCTCATAATTTCCCCATTTCTTCTGCCAACATGGCCCTAGTTACATATTCAGGGTGTGGCACCGATCTCTCCTGGACATTCCTAGAATGGGATTCTTCATGTTCATAATGTATTTCGGTCCGGCCCCTTCCCTGAGACATGACTTCTTCCTCTACCTTGTCCCCTTGCTCTTCCCCGACCTCTATTTCCAGACGTGCTAGTCGAAAGATTAACGGGCGATTCTTCCTTTTCTTCAGATTCTAGATGAGCCATTATTTCAGATCTTCGGGTTCGGCTAGACATCTGCAGATTTTAGTGTTAATAATCACGTTTTCACATTCCCAAATATAATGAAGTATTCAAGTTCAGATGTGTACCTGTAAATTCATAATTACACAAGACAGATCTGATACCATTTTCTGTAACACCCCATACCACACATTGCAAGTAACACATATTTCATACAGAAGAAATACATGTTTATATACCATTCAGGTCCCTTAGTACAAGAATCTATCATTACAGAAAACAAGGTCCAAAAATTCTAATACATTTCTTGTACTAATCAACGTTTATCAATCAAAACTGTACATCAAAGACAATTCTTCAGGAAGAAATGCATATAGGAAAATATCACATTTTCCCCTATCCCTTACCGTCCGTACCTCCTGCAATACATAGTTAAAATCACAAAACGAGGRTTAGACCGAAAGGTCTAGTGAGTTACCCTATTTATGTTATTGCAGGGTGGAAATCACCAAAATCTTTATGAAAAACAACTTTTCATATATATAACAAATATATGAACAAATAGGAACATAAGACCAGTACCTTTCCACTTTTCAATGCCAAGTATTCAGATTATTCAAATAACATACCTTTGAACCAACCAGGTTTCATATAATGCCACTTTTAAACCTTTTCTAATNGTATTCAGATTATTCAAATAACATACCTTTGAACCAACCAGGTTTCATATAATGCCACTTTTAAACCTTTTCTAATCAAACAAGGTTTATTTAAAGTTTAAGGCCAAACATGTTATATTCTCTTCAATAACATCCAGACTATGATTTCCAATAAGAACCTTGATCCTAAATCATTAAATCACAAAGAAATAAAGATTTCTAGACCACATTAGTCTTTAAGGGATATAATAGAAAGAATTATATCATACAACACACATACAAATGCCACCCTTATATCAAATGTACACCTCTCCTTGATTTGCCACCCTTATCCCATGGTACACCTCTCCTTGATATGCCACCCTTATTTTCTCAACAAAACATTTTACAAAAACAATTCCAAATAGATCGCAGTAAATGGAATTATTATCAATCCAAAATCATTTATATCAAATTTTCTATTTTACGATAAAATAACAATTTTCATCAATCAAGCACAAGGTATAGTACAAATCCGGTCAACTTGGCTTGGCTGGACTTCAACTCCGGTCAAGTATTGACCGATTTACCAAATTCGGACAATATACCGCCCAAGGCCTGTCCGATTTAACACTTGGAATCATTTCCAATACTTTTGTCTAGATAACAAGTCTGGACAATACATCGCCTAAGACTTGTTCGATTTAAAACAATCTGGTCACCACATGGTCGTATTCATACTTCTCTATTCAAAATGTTTACTATACTTGTTGGATCTGAAATTCGATTTTGATATTGATCTAATACTCTAGAAAAGCTCTTGAACAATGAAGTGCAGCAGAAGTAATAATAAGAGCAAAACAGAGTATTAAGAACACACAGTATTGATGAAGAAGATGAACACAAGAAAGTTGCTCCAAAGGTTTTTAAATTTATTCAATTGAAAAATTAGACGATGACAATACTGGAAGCTCCACAGATTACCAAGATCCTATCAGCTATTTATACTAGTTCCTAACGACCTTAGAGACCAGATCTTGACGCGTGTGTTCATCTGAGCCATCCAAATAAAGTCGATTATTACCTAGTCACGTGAGAAACATATGCGGCTAACAACCTTTGAAAACTGTCGGAACAAAAACTTCACAGAAGACGAAATCCGTAGACCCTCTGTGAGCCATCTCAGAGGCTCTGCTGTAATTGACTTGCATGTTCTATTTGACAGAGGACTATTTTCCAGAACCTCCGTGAGAGACATCAGAGGTTCTGTCACACTTCACTTGTTCGATCAAACGGCTTCTGTCGCTTAGTCCTCTGTTGTCTTCTGTGGAGTTATCCTTATGTCAAGACTTGCAATATACTTTTTCTATACTTTTACAAAATAGGAATAATTGAGCTACCAATCTCCCCCTAAGTATGAAAAAGTAATTTTGGACAGTTGGGTGCAAGAATTGACTTATGAAAAAAAATAGAAGAGGAGATTAATCTCATCCTCTGAAAAAGAATTACAATACTAAAAGAATTAAAAGATAGTGCAGGCCTACACTATTACAAGAAATTACTCCACAGCAGAGTGAAGTGATCACATGCTCTGATAACACCTGCCCTGGTGGCCTGGTGAGTTTCGAGAAGTGGAACTTTGCAATGGCAGAGGAAATTCCTGTTAGCTCTGGGTCATAAGGGGGCTCTGTATCCATGGATGAGTAACGCCACCGCAGAATCTCCTCAACAGTGGTTACGGGCTCTGTTCGTACCTTTTGTGTAGGAATCTTGTTCATGGATTCAATGATCTCATATACCCTCCCCACCTGGTAGGAATCTGGCGTTCTTGATTCTTCTTCGAGTATAGGCCTCTGGGTAGACCCCTCTGGTAGGATTGGCTTGACAGTTCCTACCCGAGCGTCAAACGTACCCGTGGACGTTTCTTCCGGTATCTTTGAAAGTTTGGAAGAGGAGCCTTCTTTGACTCTGGGGATGGGGGCTCTGCCCTTTTTCGCCTGTGCCTCTGCCAAAGAAGCCTTTAGTGCTCGAACAAGATCAGGGTCATCATATTCTTCTTTATTTATCTCCTAAAGCGTGTCAGAGCTTGACCCCTTCTGTGGCGACTCCTCTACTGCTTTACCCTTGCCTTTCCCCTTAGGCTCTGGTGATTTGTGTTTCGAGAATAGGGCAGCAGCAGAGTCCACTATTTTTAGTGGTTTGGCAGAGGTTGTCTTCTTTGGTTCTGTCTTTTTCTCCCCCTCATGATGATCAGGGTCATCACCTCCCTGATCATCATGGATTTGAGTGGCCTCTGTCTTGCATGTAGTAAGGGGAGCCTTCTTCAATCACCTTTGAACTTTGGAAGCCTCCTTCTCCATCTTTTCAATGACCATCTCAGCATTCACAGAGGCATTGTTGATGTTAATCTCTGTGGCCCATTTCATTTTAGAGATGCAATGATAGATTTCATTTCGGAATGATTCACCTTTTTTGACGAGTTGCTTCGTGCAGTCTCTAATGGATTCATTTGTAGCTTTGGCTTCTTTGAGAAGATGGTCGTTGTATTTCTGCACGGTCTCTCCAAGGGCTTCAACCATTGCGTCTAGCTCTCTACAAGTGGCTAGATGGTTAATGTTAGCCCTGGAGGATGAAGAATCGATGCCATAAGTGACTGCAGAGGAGAACATCTCTTTGATCTCATCCTTGAAGGCAGAATAGTTGGTTTAGCCGGCGGAAACTACATCTGCAGCATATTGGGCGCAACCTCTGTTAATTATGTTTTGAGCGTGTGGATTGAAGAAGGGTTGAGAGACAATGCACTGAAGGCTTCTGTGAGATCATCCTTTTTGAGGACAGAGCTCTAAAGGGCTGATAAGGTTGCCTTGAGTTCAAAAGTTGTAGAAGTCAACTCCTTCAGAGCCTCTGTTAGAGGTGTAAGTGCCTATGTCATCGGTGAGGAGGATAACAAGCTTTTCAACTCATCCATCCTCTTGCATACCTCGATGGCAAAGGTTTGTAACTCTTCTTTCATCACATAGGCACTCGAAGAACCTAGATCACCAACACATGGTGACCTAGTAGCCTTGGAGTGTAAGGCGCCCTCGGTGACTGATTTGGCGTAGTCATCTCGGGGACTTTGACCAGATCCTCGGACATCCCCAATTGGAGAGCCTACCGGTGTTCTTTCGATTTCGTGCCTAATAGGTTCAGAGCCTAATTGGGCAGAGGGATCGAGTGGAGACTTTGGGCATTCTAGACCCTCAGTCTCTGTGATTCTCTCGCATGCCTCTGAAGCATGACTTGGTGGTTCACTCATGTGTGGAGGGGCAACAGATGCCTCTCTTTGTAGTGTCGAGTCCTTGGGCGAATGGACTCTTTTGATAAAACTACTATCCTTTTGAGAGGATGATGGAGTAGAATAGGGTTCCCGGTGTGTGCATTCGACAGAGGACGAAAGAATGTCCTCTGCGAGGTTGGTTGGTTCATGGTTCAGCGTGTGTACGCTTTCTTCAATAGGGGTTCCCTCTAGAACAGGGTCCCTAGTTATGTGGGTTGCATTGGGAGGGGGGCTTGGATGTGTGCCTTCTTCTAACTCCACTTCTTCTTCTTCGTCGTCTAATATGACTTTTGTCCCCAATTCTACCACCTCTGTGAGCGCTGTAAAACGCTGTTGGAGATCGATGATTATATCTTGGATTTGCTCTGTGGGAGACTCTTCTAGAACAGTCTTGTGCAACCTTCTGTGCTTATGTACATCCTCTGCCGAGCCTTCTTAAATTTCAGCCTCTGTGACCTCAACCTCTATGGGTTGGGCCTTTGATTTCTTCTATTTATGTTTTGGCAGAGGACTGGTTGGACCCTCTTCTGCTATGGTTCTCTTCTTCCCTTTCCTTTTCTCAGAAGGATCAACATCCTTGTGAGTCTTCTTTGCCTTCTTAGTGCTTCGTGGGGGACTAACTACCCTCGGTCTTTCCTCACTCATCTCCCTAGCCTCTGTAGGCTCCTCCCTTCTTCCCTCAACCATCATTTTATGCACTCTCTCTCCTATGTGGATACCTATGCATGGAGGGGTTTCAGGGACCGGCTCTGGCCTCCTGTATCTACGTCTATACGCTTTCTTATCTCCTCTGCTAAGGTATTTGAGCATGGCTTTTGATAGTGGCCTTGGGCTTCTGTACCCTAGCTCATGTTCTGTAAGGTGGAACTCCTTCATTGGGTATAGCCGTGCATTTGGCTCTGCAGAGGGCAACTTCTCTGCTATCAAATCTCCAAAGACCAAGCCAAAGAACCTTTGTAGAATTAAGTTTGGGTGATTGAGGTCTTCTTTGGCTTTCTTTTGTGCCTTCACCTTCGATTTCTCACCCCGTTGAGTAGCACATTTTTTCTTGATTAAGCCCACCATATCATCAAAGATGAGTTGCGGGTAATCAAGGGGCAGATTGAAGTAGATTCCATAAATGATGGAAAGCATGGCATGTGAAGCTTGGTCGTGGCTGCCGACCTTCCCCGTTAGACAGCAATTAATTATCGAGAATAGAGAGTTCCATATTGGGGGAAGGCCCTTCCTTTTAAATTCAGTCATTTTTACGATTTTTGTCTTTGCTGTGTAGGAGTGAAATTCAAGGAACTCTATCAATTTTGTGTCTGTAGGAGATGGAGCGAAGGTATCCAAATTAAGATCTTCCAAGAAAGGTAGATGCAGGGYTGTGCGCAGGGTATTTACATTCATTTCCATAGGAACAAGAGATTTGACAGTAGGGTGTGAAGCATAGCCTACTATGCTTAATCCAGAATTCTCCAGGGTACAAATATATGAASTGAGCAAAAATTGGGTAATATAGGTTTCTGGGGTAGGTTTAGTTGCTATGAGAGCGTAATATATAGGGTGATTGCGAAGGATTTCGAGAAGAGGATATGTGTATTCAGGGAAGCCAGTTAGTGAGGGAGCGAAATAGTAGTTGTTAGGTTTCTTTACAAGTACCACTCTCTCATATTGATTTTGGAAGAACGATAGGGCATGAGAAGTGAGTGCTTGGGATTGGTTCACTTCATTGTCGCTTGGGTTGTTTTCAGATTGAGCAGAGGCGGATGCTGAGCTTGAAGACATAGTTGCAGTTTTTTGGAAAGTTTGAGATTTTGCAGGTTGGAGATTTTAGAGAAGTGAAGGGGCTTATGTTGGGAGGAAGAGTAGTTATAGTGAGGAATTTTGAAAGCGAACCGTTTCGTTGGTGATATATCGTGATGAGTGGCTATTGGGAGAGACGAATCAAAAATATGACACGCGGTGTTGGGAAGACTCACGATTGGTGACGTGCGCCCCCGTTTCTGACACGAGCGTGGTCAACTTTAACCCTTATTAATAATAGAAAACTATAGAATTGAGTTCTCTTAGAGGCCTAAGGGTAACAGAGCCTCTGTGATATGTGCGGGGCCTTCTAACATGTTACACCTTTATTTACCTAAACGGTTTGAAAAACTTCAGAGAGATGAGTACTTGCTCATTTCAGACCCACATAGCCTCTGATAGATGCGCCAGAGGTTCTGATTAGTTGACCTCTGAGATCAAGATACTTCAAAAGTTTTGGCACCTTCTGAGGTTTTGATTTTCAATTCAAAACTCCCCCTTGAAGCTAGCTTCCATGGCTCCCCCTTATAGTCCCCCTCAAACCTTGCATATCTCTGCGAGGTAAACCTGCTAACTAAGAAAACAAGTGAAGCTTAACCAAGAAGTAAAAGTATATACAAAAAAAGATTATTAAAAATAAGACATACAACAGAACCTCCTTCTTGCTTTAGGTAGGATGACAGAAGCTCTAGGGTGCCAGTCATATATCTCGAGCATCCTGAGTCCACGACCCAAGTAGACACATGCTGCTTCTTCTGCATTTAAAGAACGTTTAATTTGGGTACCCACTTCCAATTGGGTCCCTTAACATTAGCCTGTTTGAAGTATGCCATAACATCTTTTGGTTTGGTCTTATTGTTCTTAGAAGAAGAATTGCCAACTTGTCTATTATTCACCCCGGATCCATGGTTCTTGGGGTGAGAGACTAGACATGATGAATGGTGAATATGATTAGATAAAGCATGCATAATATTGAAAAAACCACATAAGGTAACATTGCAAGAAGCTTTCTTAAAATTTTCATTAAACTCATCAAAGAAGGGTACAAAGTTTTTATTTTTAGAGACCTTCTTAGGTATGGGCTTCTCTTTACAAGATTCCTTCCCTATTCTAGGCTCCTTTTTGAAATTGATTTTAGTTCTTCTCTGTTTTGATCTCCTCTTTGTTTTTTCTGCATTTACTGAGACATAAGTAGTGTTAGATTGAGGCCATTTTCTCAATTGTTGCCATGTGTAATTTGGTCTTTGAGTTGCAGAGGAAGAGCATTGAGAGTTACTTTGTCTTTGATTTTCCTTCTTTCTTTTCTCAAGATCAATATCARTTTCTACAACTTGTGTAGGACTTTCTTCATGATCTGAGGCATATTCATGCTTAGAAGTATCATTTTYAGAGAGCTCTGGGAAATTTGAGTTAACATTTGTAGCTTCTGTGATGTGTTTTGGAAAAAATTCAAGAGCCTCTGAGGATAACTTTCTCTCAAGAGAATGAATTGTACACACAAAAGCACAGTCTTCTTGAGTTTCTGGTTGTCCAAACTTAAAAATTCCTATCTGACTCTGTCTCATAAATTTCGTTGGAATGGAATTCTTCTTTTCAGAAGGTGAGAAAGAGTCAATATAGACTTCAAAAGCTACATTCTCCATTATTAAAGGAATTCTTGATTCTGGAGCAACCAAAAGCCTTCTTCTTTTGAAAATGGATTTAGAATCTGGGATGTTACTTTYAAGATTTTTTGAAGATCTGAAGGTATTCTCAAGAGTTTTGTTGGATTTAAAACCAGGTTTGTTATCAAATTCTGAGAAACCTAGACCTCTTCTCCCCATGTTAACTTTGATCTTTTCATAAACATTTTGAGCCTCTTGAAACTTTCTAATTTTGAGCTCTCTGTAAAGAACATCTTGATGCAAAAATTCTCTTTCTTTTTGGAAGTATTATTTGACAGAAGTAACATTGCATTTCTCATGCTCTACCTTCCTTAACTCATCAACCTTGTTTTTTAACTCCTTTTGAATTTCGGCAAACTTTTCTTTTGAAGATTTTTCCAAATTTACAAAGTTTGTTTGAGCTTCTTTGAACATTTTAAAAAATCTATTTCTTTCCTATGTGAGAAGAGTAAGAAGTAGAAAACTCTTGGTCATTTGATTCAGAAGAGTCAGAGTCGATTTTTGCCATCCCACAGAAGAACTCATCATATGTGTCTGAGTCTTCCCAAGCAAGAAGACCCTTCTGATCATCTTCGTCAGAGGATTCATCAGTGACTAACTCACTAGWTTGAGCTAGCARAGACTTCTGTTGATAGTACTCAGCCTTCTTTTTGTAGAATGCTGCATCTTTTGGACCCCTCTGTGGAGCCTTAGGCCCTTTTGACCAACATTCGGCAGCAAAGTGGCCTGGCTTGCCACATCTAAAACGTCCTTCTTTCGTCTCTTCCTTCTTCTGCTCTTCTATCTTCTGTGAAGGCTTCTGCTCCTACCTTCTGTGAAGTTTCTTCTGTTGAAACTCTTGTACTCTTTCTTTTGACCACCCTTTCTATATTCTCTGGTGATCAATGCCAGAGTCTTCATCATCTCTTTCATCGTGACTTCTTCTTCAGAACTCTTTTCACTCTCTGCTATCAGAATCTTCTTTTTCTTCTTTTTCTCCTTCTCTTCCTTCTTTGTTTCTCTCCCCTTACCAGAGCTACCATCCTCTGCAACCAGAGCAAGCGGACCACCATAGTTCTTCTTCATTTGAAGTATTTGAGGCTCTTGACTTTTGAGAGAACCAAATAAGTCAGCCAAAGTCCATAGTTCTAAATCCAAGGTGGCCTTCATTGACATGATTAAATGCATCCATTTGATTCCAAGGCTCTTCAAGAACAGAGAGTTGTTGTCCTTTGCAGTTCTCATCACTCCATACCTTTTGCAATTGCTAATTAAGGTATTGAACCTGGAGTATGTATCTGACAGCGATTCACCCTTCTTACCCTTGAAGCTATGATATTCATCAATGCAAATGGCTCGATTGTTCTTGAGAGTCTTCTTCCCTCCTCCGATCTGTTTCTCCAATTCTGCCCAAATGTCCATAGACAAATTGCAGTGATCAATACATTTGAAGATCTCATGAGGTATAGCCATGATTAGCAGCCTTTTGCATTTGCTTCCCAGTTCAATCAATACCTTGTCTTCATCGCTCCAGTTAGCAATAGGTCTTGGCTCATAATGCTCAGGAACTTCAGGGGTTGTACCAGTAGCTGGAACTCTTGGAATCAAATTCATTGGCACATATGGAGAATTGTAGAGAAATTCACAAATTCTGGGGTGAATTCCCTCCAGAAAGTTGATCATGCACACTTTCCATTGCGGATATTCCTCATGGATAAGCGTGGGAGGCTTTGATTGAGATCCAGTACTCATGAACGAGGTATTAACCAAGTTCGCCATTGAAATTTGAAGAGGAAAAATAAGAACAAGATGAAACTGATTGAATAGTGAGTGAAACAAGGTAATACGAAGAAAACAGGTGTTCTAGAAAACACGGATTAATACCAAAAGCAAAATTAATCGAATAAGAATTCAATTCCTACTCTGATACCAATTGTTGGATCTGAAATTCGATTTTGATATTGATCTAATACTCTAGAAAAGCTCTTGAACAATGAAGTGCAGCAGAAGTAATAATAAGAGCAAAACAGAGTATTAAGAACACACATTATTGATGAAGAAGATGAACACAAGAAATTTGCTCCAAAGGTTTTTCAATTTATTCAATTGAAAAATTAGACGATTACAATACTGGAAGCTCCACAGATTACAAAGATCCTATCCGCTATTTATACTAGTTCCTAACGACCTTAGAGACCAGATCTTGACGCGTGTCTTCATCTGAGCCGTCCAAATAAAGTCGATTATTCCCAAGTCATGTAAGAAGCATATGCGGCTAACAACCTTTGAAAAATGTTGGAACAGAAACTTCACAGAAGACGAAATCCGCAGACCCTCTGTGAGCCATCTCAGAGGATCTACTGTAATTGACTTGCATGTTCTATTCGACAGAGGACTATTTTCCAGAACCTCTGTGAGAGACATCAGAGGTTCTGTCACACTTCACTTGTTCGATCAAACAGTTTCTGTCGCTTAGTCCTCTGTTGTCTTCTGTGGAGTTATCAATCTGTCAAGACTTGCAGTATAGTTTTTCTATACTTTTACAAAATAGGAATAATTGAGCTAACAATACTTAACATTCCTAAATCGCTCAACGCTTGACCGGTTTAAAACTAAACCGCTTAACACTTGACCGGTTTAGGGCTTAATCGCCCAACCCTTGTCTGATTTAAGAATAATCCGGACAATATACCGCCCAAGGCCTTTCCAATTTAGACTTAATCTGATTATCCTTTATCCGAATAAAACCCTTAAGCAAATAATTGGTTTCTTTCCAATAATAAACAACATTAAAATAAAACCAGTAACAAATTTTATGCAAAAAGGTTTAGAAATCACTCACCTTATCAAGCCTTTTGAAAACAACCTTCTTGTAAAGCAAAAGTTAGAAATCCGGGAAAGCTTTCCCTTCTAAATCGCTCAATTTAATCAAAAAAACCAAGAAGATAAAATGGGGGGTCAAACCCTCTTTTTATACCTTTACTTAACAGGAAAGTCGGCCACATGCACACACCCACACACCATGCATTCTCATAACATGCATGTGTGTATATCTATATATATATATATATATACTTCTACATATACACATAATCTCATACATGCATTCACATTATGCACATAATTTTCAACACACTAGCATGATCAAATAAAACAAATTTATCATGCTATCACGTAATCATATAATCAGATAATCACACATTTATTACCTCGGATGATAACCAAGATCCAGTTATCACATGTTCCCTGTGGTGTGGCTTCCCTTTGGATGTTATAACCAGAGGCAGATGCGACCTCTGGTTGGTTAGGCTGGTTTGGGTTCGAGGTGTGCACCTCTGTTTCAATGACCTCCATGTCTTGACCACCAGAGTCAGATGATTTGTTTGCACTAGGAGGTGGGGTGTCAATACGGATGTGCCTATTAACCCTAGGTTTCTCTGTCTTTCCCTGAGGTAGAGCAGCTTCTGCACCTTCTCCCTCTTCTCCTTCCTCACTCTCCTCACTCTCTTCTTCTTCTGTGTCCTCACTTTCGTCGTCTTCCTCCTCGCTCTCCTCACTAGAAGTGTAAGACGTAGAAGCATCATCGAAATGCTCTTGGTCATCCCTTTGGTTAGAACTAGAGAACTGAGCCAAGTTTTGACGAGCTTCTTCCTCTGCTCTGAGTTTGGCCTCTTCCCTTAGACGAGCTATCTCTGCTTGCTCTTCCTCTGCTCGTACACGAGCAAGCTCAGCCAATCTCTCTTGGTCTGCTTTCCCTGCTTCTTCCTTTTTCTTCCTCCCCCTCTCTATTTTCTTTTTCTTTGCCTCCTCTCGTTTTCTTTGTTACTCCTTTTCTTGCTTTACTCTCATCGCCTCTTCCTCTGCTTGAGGCCTTAAGGTATCCTTTGTTCTTTCTTTTTCTTCGGCTGTTCCTATGTGTACGGGGTTTCGAGACACTGGCTCTAATGTCTCGCATGTACGTCTGTACGCTCTTTTAATCTCCTTCTTTATATACGCATAAAGCTTCGTTGGAATGGGCCTTTCTGCTGCGTATCCCTTTTTGTTGACTGTCGGCCTATAGTGAGTGAGCATGTTCACTTTATATGCGGGTAGACGACCCATATTGATATTGTTGTCGTCGAGGGCAGGCCCTAGAAGAAGACCCAAGAAGCGCAGAAACAGCAGAGATAGCAATTGTCTCTTTTTGGCCACCTCTTGACATTTCTTGGCCACGGCAGCCTTGAACTCTGTGTAGAGTATCAAGGAGTAATCCAGAGACAAATTGAAGAAAATGTCATACAAGATTTGAAGGATGTTCGTGGAGCACACGTCGAGGCTCCCAATCTTCCCTGTCAGCGATCTGTTGACCAATGTGAATAGTGTATTCCACATTGGAGGTAGGTATTGACGATGATATTGTGACGGGTATTGGATTGCCTTGTTGTACCCCAAAAATTTCAAGAAGACCATGATCTCGTCGCAAGATGGGAGAGGGGCGTATTCAGCAAGCCCTAGGTCTGTTTTCATTGGGATTTCAAGAACGCGGGAAAACATTGACCTGGATATTCAAACAGTGACAAATTCCTTTGAGGACGAGACATAAAAATCTCCAACGATTCCTCTTTGAGAGTCGGTAATGGCGCAAGATTGCCAGAATTCTTGGGTTTAGAAAGTGGTTTTGGAGGATGTTGATGATTGGGTGGTATTTTTGGCCGAAATTTTCAAGAGAGAGGTGGAGGGCATGATTATTGGGTTTGATTGGAAGAGGAACCAAGTTTTGACTGGTTTCCTCAATGGTTTTGTGTGTTCTGGTGTGTGTTTGCGAATTTCCAGACACGAAAAACGACATAGTTGTAGGTTTTTGGGTGAAAAAGAAAGGTTTGAAGAATGCTAGGGTTTCAAGAATCAGTTCTTGATTCTTAAAATGGGTGAGGAAAGGGTTTACAGAACTTACTTGACACACAGGATGATGATTCGTTCATAGAATGGTGTTCTAGTAACTGGTATGACAGCTTGAAGAAGGAACAATGACGGTTTGGAGGTTGAAGACGACGACTGTTCTTGAATTTCTTTGTAAGCGTAAAAAGTAATTTGGGGGTAAATAATTTGTTTAAATAGAAAAAAAGTACTTGAGTGATTTGCGCCCCAATCGTCTGGTTAAACTTAAGCGATTTTTACACAGCCTGTGGGGACGCGCCACATGGAATGCCAGCTGCAAGTGGTGCCTCCCACGTTTGAAAAATTAAGCTCACAGGGGGTGACGCTTAGTTTAAATGACAGCTCTTAAAAATATTAAAAATAAAGAACCGTACGCCTTCTTAATAAAATAATGTATTATGAATTTAAAAAAAAATTGACAAGTGTAAATACTCTGGTTTGTGTAAAATAAAGGTTTTGAAAGGAACCAAAGTACTATATGAAGAGAAAGACAACATGCCTTAGAATCTCATACAGAGACCCGTGATTGAACTTATACATCTCATCTGTGTAGAAAACTTGCTATATTTAGAGGCAGAGGCTCTGTCCTATAATCATAAAAAGTTTTGAAGCAGAGGCTCTGTATAGTAGATACAGAGGCTCTGTATGACATGATCTGGTGCTCCCCCTTGACTTGAGATCTTCTTATCTGCTCCCCCTTGAACTATGCTTGGATCATATGTGATAAGTATTGCACAAGCATAAAAACCAAGGTACAGAGGCTCTATATGTACTATACAGATGCTCTATATCATAAGACAACTAGGACTTGAGCAAGAGGCTCTGCATGTACTATGCAGAAGCTCTGTCTCATGGAACAATACAATAAACAACAAAACAGAAGTATGCAAAAAGGGATGCAGAGGCTCTAGCATAGTTGGAAAGATTGAGCATACCCAACTTGCTAACCAAAAAGTTAAATCTCTTTTCATCAGGAGTTTTTGTAAATATGTCAGCAAGTTGTAAATCTGTACTAACAAAGAACATTTCAATCGTACCTTTCTCTACATGGTCCTTGATAAAATGATAGTGAACATCGATGTGTTTTGTTTTTAAGTGTTGCACAAGATTGGCTGTCATTACGACAGCACTTTTTGAATCACACAAGATTGGAATTTTCTCAAACTCGAAGCCATAGTCTTTCAGTTGAGTCTTCATCCATATCACATAAGAATAGCAAGTGGCTGCAACTACATACTCTACTTCAGCTGTGGAAGTAGAGACACAGTTATGCTTCTTTGAGGTCCAACTTATGAGCTTGTCCCTAGGTAATTGGCAGTTCCCTGATGTACTCTTTCGATCAAGTTTACAAACTGCATGTTCAGAATCTGTGTACGCAATAAGATCAAAACCATAATACTTTGGATACCACAGACCCAGAAATTGAGTCCCTTTAAGGTATCTAAAGATTCTTTTTACAGCCGAAAGGTGAGATTCTTTTGGATTTGCTTGAAAACGTGCACAGAGACATGTGGCAAACATGATGTCTTGTCTACTAGCCGTGAGGTATAGTAGTGATCCAATCATTCCACGGTAAGTCTTAACATCCACCGGTTTTCCAGATGGATCTGTGTCAAGCTTAGTTCTCGTAGCGATTGGTGTTCTCATAGTGGAAGAGTTGTAGAGTTGGTATTTTTTTAATATGTCGAAGACATACTAAGCTTGGCTAATAAAGATACCGTCCTCCCTTTTTTTTACTTGCAACCCGAGGAAGAATGTTCACTCTCCCATCATGCTCATTTCAAACTCACTCTTCATCAATGCAGAGAACTTATCACAATGCCTCTGGTTCGTTGAACCAAAGATTATGTCGTCCACATAGATTTGTACTAACATCATCTCACCTTTATACCTCTTAATAAACAAAGTTGTTTCGATTTTACCTTTTTCAAAACCATTAGACAAGAGAAAATACGAGAGGCGTTCATACCAGGCTCGAGGTGCTTGCTTAAGTCCATACAGAGCTTTGTCCAAGAAATAAACGTACTCTGGATGTGTGGAGCTTTCAAACCCCGGAGGTTGTTGAACGTAGACTTCCTCCTTCAGCTTACAATTAAAGAAGGCTGACTTAACGTCCATTTGATAGACTCGGAATCCCTTATGAGCAGAGAAGGCTAAGAACAAGTGTATAGCTTCTAGCCTTGCTACTGGCGTAAAGGTCTCGTCATAGTCTATGCCTACTTCCTGGCAATAGCCTTTTGCTACGAGCTTAGCTTTATTTCTAACGATGATCCCATCATCATCCTTCTTGTTCATGAAAACCCATTTATAGCCAATTGCAATTTTATCCTTGGCAAAGGTACAAGAGTCCATACCATATTCCTCTTGAATTGTTGCAGCTCTTCTTGCATGGCATCGACCCAACTAGGATCTTGTGGTGCTTTATGTACTTTCTTAGGCTCTACCATGCTTAGAAAGTTTACTAATAAACATTCATTAGTCGTGGCAGCCCTTGTCTTCACACCACTTGAAGGTTCACCAATGATCTGGTGAAGAGGATGATCCTTTGTCCATCTTGTTCTTGGAACAGATGCAGAGGTTGGGGATGTTTGATCACATTCCATAGGCATGTTTGGCATTAAGCTCGTTGATGGCGAAGAAAGTTCTGCTTGCTCCCCCTTAGATGATGGTACAGAGGAACCAGGTGCAGAACTAGAGGTATCATGCTCTGTTTCTATGAGACTAGGCTCTGATGCAAAGCTTGTTTGCTCTTGTAGTGGATTGGCATGATCACCAGAGGAAGTAGAGGTATGTGAAGGACCAGAGTCAGATGTACTTGTCGTTTGTGGTTCTTCACTTACACTCGTAGATTCATCTCTTGGTGCATGTACAGAGATGTCTTCATTGCCATAGAAGTCTTCAAATAAGAGCTTGAGTTCCAATTCCCTTGACTTCATTTGAGAAATGGAAGTCGGAATGTTAAGCTCAAGTCCAGAGCTGAGGTACTCTGAAGTCACTTGTTCTTTATCGTCAAACGAGACATTGATGCTTTCCATGACCGTCTTGGTTAGTTGATTGAAGACTCTGTATGCCTTGGCTTTTGTGGAATAACCAAGAAACTTGCCTTCATCAGCCTTTTTGTCAAACTTGCCAAGTTGATCTCGATCATTCAAGATGAAGCATCTGCAACCAAAGACATGCAAAAATTTAACGTTAGGCTTTCTTTGGTTGATTAGTTCATAAGGCATCTTCATATGCCTCTTTACCACCGTTGCTCTATTTTGAATAAAGCAGGCGGTCGAGATGACTTCAGCCCAAAAACGGGTTGCAAGACCAGAGCTGGCTAGCATGGTTCGTGCCACTTCGACCAGAGTTCGATTCTTTCTTTCTACGACACCATTTTGTTGTGGTGTCCTTGCTGCAAAGAAGTTCTGAGTTATGCCCTATGTGTCCAAGTATGCATCAAACTTGGCGTTCTTAAACTCTGTTCCATTATCACTTCTCAGCTTTTGAATTTTGCTCTGTAAAAGTACTTGAATCTTGGTCATCAATTTGATTAGTAGCTCTGGGACATCTGATTTCTGCCTTACAAACTCAATCCATGTATATCGTGAGTATTCATCAATTAAGACTGAGATATACTTCTTACCAGACAAGCTCTGCACAGAGATTGGACCACAAAGATCCACATGAAGCATATGCAGATATCTGACACATGACACATCTGTCTTAGTTTTGTGGGATGCTCTTTTGAGCTTTCCCATTTCACATGCAGAACAGAGATGGTCCTTTTCAAACTTTATGGTAGGAAGTTCGTCAACCAGATTATTTTTTACAAGCCTCTCTATATTTTGGAAATTGAGGTGAGACAGCTTGTGGTGCCAGAACCAAGCTTCTTCACTTTTGCAAGACACGAGACAGAGAGTTTCTGAATTGTCTCTTGGTGAGAAGTTCATGAGATAGAGATTGCCCTTTCTCTTGGCTCTTAACAACTCCTGACCTGATTCTGACATAATGGAGCAAGCTTCCTTTTGGAACTTGACATTGTAGCCAGAATCACATAGTTGACTTATGCTCAAAAGATTATGTTTAAGCCAGAGACATTAGCAACCTTAGACACATAAACCTTACCTTGTAGTAGATCTACATATCCCTTTATTTCTCCTTGCATGTTATCCCCAACGATCACTTTTCCTCTAATCTTCTTTCTGTATGAAGAAAGCAACCTCTTATTGCCGGTCATGTGTCTTGAGTATCCGGAGTCAAGATACCAAATGTTCACATGCGGCTTCTGCAAAACAAATTATTGGGATTTAGGTACCCATTTCATAATGGGTCCTCGATGATTAGGGATAGAGGATAGCTTTTTAGGTTTTGGGAGAGGCTTCGTCTCTTCACCTGAGTTACCAGACTTGGCTTTAGGAGCCTTCTTTCTCTTCTGGGTCTTCTTGGATGTTGTCCTTGATGACCCACAGAGAAGACAGTTAGGGTTAGAGAAGTGTTGCTTTAACTTATGCAGCAGAGAGAAACATTCACAATTACTCACACATTTTGAATGGCAAAATAATTTATTAGATTTAAAGAACAAATTATTACAATCATTCGTAGCATTGGTAGTTCTAACAAACTTCCTATCTAGATCTGATTGTTTTGGCAGTGAATGAGTCTTCTCTATTTTCTTCTTTCCTACTCTTTTGGCCTTTAGAGGCCTCTCTAAAACAGAGGAATTAATGTTAGAGCATGCATCAGATTTTTCCTTCTGTTCTGGAGTGAATTTAATTGGCTTTGATTTGGAAATTGAGCCCTCTGATGCTGAAGAAATAGACTTTGCACTCTTTACCCTGTATTCAAGCACTGTCGTCATGCTTGTACGGCCAGAACCTAGGAGAATCTTTTTCTCAATAGGGGGTTTTGCAACCTCTGTCTTAACTTGCTCTTTAAACGAGTCTACCTCTGACTCAGAGTCAGAGTCAAGAAAATCCTTGTGTGAATATCAAAATACAGATGTATCATTAAGAACTTGAGATTATCGTATGCATGAGGTAGAAGCTTCGTCTGTCTTTTGTTTTGTAGGACTTTCAAAAATATCCAAGGAGTTACACTCAGAAGAATTTGCATGACCTTTAGGAGGATAATTCAAGGCCCCAAGCAAGTCTTGCTCGAAAACTTGTCTTATCGTTTCTGGGAAGTCATCCATTAATTTAGGATCCATAGTTTTAAGAAAATTTCCTGTGGATGAACTCTTGATTTCATCTGGTTCTGGTTTGACAACCTCACTCTCAGTCTTAAGATGTTCGAGATTCGTAGAGCCAAAACAAAAAATCTCGTTTGTCATCTGTATGCATTTTAAATCAACTTGCGGCACACATTTTGAAGAGTAAGAGATGTTTTTAAATTTCAACCTCGGAGTTCTAGCTCCACTTTCAAGCCTACATCTTTTGAACGGTGAAGCTATATGCAAAATAGAAAAATCTGGTTTTTGTTTTTCACCCAACCTAATCACGGATTCAAGAGTATTTTTCTTCTTCCAGGTGAGGTCTAGGTCTATATAACCTATCCCTGCTTTATCCTGTTGAGAATTTACTTCTTCGTACACCTGCTGAGCATCTTGATATTTCTTAATCAAGAGCTCTTTTCTTTGTAAGTTCTGGTGTAGGAACTCCCTTTCCTATTAAAAATAGTGTTTTAGGGCCTCAGAGTTTAATCTGTCTCTTTCCTTTTTAGAAGCTCTGTTTCTTTCTTTTTAATAGCAGCTTTTTATTCTAAGCACTCTGTTTTAAGACTTGTTTCAGTGGATCATTTTGTGTGTAAAACTTTTTCATTTTCCACTGATAAATCTTGTTTCTCTACAGTTAGCAGCTCTGTCTCTCGTTCAAAAAATAGTTTTTCTTTTTCCAAGGATTTTCTTTTGGATTTTTCGACAGAGAGCTTCTGCTGTAGATTGACGAAATCATTAGTCGAAGCAGAGATACTCTCTTGCAGGTCAGAGTGAGAATAGCCAGAGATGAAACATATTTAGGAGTCGGAGTCAGATCCAAACTGTTCTCTGTCATTCTCGACCTCCATCTCACAGAAATGTGCTTGATCTTCTTCTTCAGACGAGGAATCAGAGACCCAGTTCTCCTGTTCTTCTATGAGGCTCCTTTGTGAACATTTGTACTTGTATTTATTTTTATAGTACAGTTCGTCTTTCACTAAAGGGCCTCTGCACTCTTTGGGGTAGTGCCCCATCTTTCCGCATCTAAAGCATCGAACACCTTGCTTCTTCTGGAACGATGACTCTTCCTCCTTCTTGTTGGAAACAGAAGGAGGGTTCCTTCCTTCAAAASATCTGCCTCTGCTTCAATCATTTTGTCTTCCTCGTTTGTCAAAGGCCTTCTTCCCAAATTTCCTTTGGAATTCCTTGGTGATCAGGGCCAAGGATTGCGCAAAGGTATTTATGTCGTCGTCTTCAGAGCTAGAAGCTTTGTCTTGTTCATCACTCTCCAAGATGAGAGGCTTCTTTCCTTTTCTTCTCTCTTCCTTAGGTCTCCGTTCTCTGTGTGGCTGGCTTGATCCTGTCTCTTTTGAGTCAGAGACAAGAGCCAGAGGTCCACCCAGAGCAAGCTTGGGTTTTTGCACCTCTTGTTCTTGAGCCTGCAGAGTCCCGTACATGTCATGCAGTGTCCATTGCTCTAGATCTTGATTTTCCTTGAGAGACATCGTCAGGTTTCCCCACTCTGCGTTTAATCTCTTCAAGAAGAGCATGTTATTCTCCTTTTGAGTTCTGATCATGTCACATTTGCGACATTTATCAAAGTATTAAAGCGGTGATAAGTTTGTTCTAAAGACTCATCGGGGAGTGCCAGGAAGCTGTTGTATTTGTTTAGCCATTGGGCACGACAATTTTTCTTCATCTTAATGCCTTCTTCCAACTGGTTAGCCAGTTGATCCCACAAATCCTTGGCGGAGTCGCACGCATCAAGAGATTGAAAAATCTCATTGGGAAGCACCATGATCAAAAGTCTTTTGGCCTATTGATCCACTTCCACTATGCGTTTGTCTTCATTGTTCCAGTCACGACGAAGTTTGGGTACTTGCCTGGTAGGTACCTCAACCGTATCACCAGCAGCGGGAATACGAGGAATGATGGTTGTAGGGACATATGGGCCATTTAAAATAGATTCGTATAGTTCTAGGTCTAGACCCCCATAGAAATTTATCATCTGAATCTTCCATTGGGGATATTCTTCTCTAATGAGAGTTGGAGGTTTTGTCAAGAAACCGACATTATACATGGAGTTCCACGATTGAGACGACATTTTAGATCAAAAATTTTGAGAAGAAAACTTGACGAGAAAGATAATCGACAGAAAAACGATTTCCAGATTACGTAAAAAGCAAACGTTTTAAAACTGGGAAAAATATGAGTGAAAATCCTGTTAAAACGAATAATCAAGAAAATTAAGAGTAGAATCCAGTCGGATATCGATCGACTAATCAATGAATTTGATTAGCAGGCTCTGATACCAATTGTTAAACCGAGATACTCTTAATTGATAGAAACAGAGTTTATGTAAGATGAGAATTAAAAACAAACATTGTATCTCGAATGATTAATCGAAATATTTAACGATGAAAGTAAAAACAATGAATAAACTTGAATATGTTGAATGCTTTTATTGATAAAAAGATGAACAATTAAAGCAAAACGTAATCTCACAGAATTTGCGTATAGTATAAGTCGGTTCCTTCAAGTTCTTTAAACTTGAGGTGGAAGCCTCCTTATATACACCTAGGTCTAACAAACTATTCTATAAAATAGGCTTGAAACTCTTAGCTGACTAGTCTGCATCCTTATCTTTGACTTCCCTTGAAAAGAGGAGCATACTTGGTCAAGCCGCCTCAAATCTGTTACACGCTTGTGAGAATGTCTGGGCTAACACGCGCGCGTTCCATGGAGAAGGTAGCCAGAAGCTCTGCATGAATATACAGAAGTTCTGCATGTACTATACAGAGGCTCTGGGTCTTGGAGTTGAAACTTGGTGTCAAGCGCTTATGCTTTTTGGCGCACAAGGCTTGATCGTACATGGGCATAGAGTGCGGGCTCTGTATGAATGGAACCTTCACACTTGAGTAAGAGCTCTAGTTCTTGATCTTCTGCACGAGAGCTCTTAGTCCAGACCGCTTCACTAAACTAAGTCCTAGAGACTAGAGTAAGAGACTTCTTACTTACACTTTCACAAGTTGGGGTCTAACACCTGAACATCCAACCTTAGATGACAATCCTCTACCAGCTCAACGATGGACTAGAGACATCCAATACGCCAAATTCTTGGTGATCCAAGTGTAGGTATTCAGAAACATTGAGGTCTAGGTAATATCTGCCTTTTTGTCAACTTTCTCTCTTTAGTTGAACCCAATAAAATCAATGAGGCTATCTCCGACCCTAGTTGGGTCATTTCCATACAAGAGAAACTCATTGTTTGATAGGAAAAATGTATGGCACCTTGTCCCACGTCCATCTAACAAAACTGTGATAAGCTTTAAATGGCTTTAATGCAATAAGTAAGATGAACAAGAAGTTGGTACTCAGGGTTATAGACAAGAAGATGTAATCGATTGTGACGAAATCTTCCCACAGAGACTTTAAAGTGTTTTCAAATGGATGAAAAGAGTGTTTTCCTTAATGGAAAACTTCAAGAGGAAGTTTATGTTTAACAACCTCCAGGGTTTCTTGACCCTAATTATCCAAATCATGTCTACAAATTGGATAATGCTCTTGACGGGTTAAAGCAGGCCCCTCGTGCCTGGTATGATATCCTCTATTCATTTATCCTCTCTGAGAAATTTGTCCATTGAAAGATTGACCAAACCTAATTTCAGAAAAATTAAGCGTCTTATCATTATAGTTCAAATATATGTTGATATAATATTTAGTTCTATTAATCCCTCTTTATGTTTTTGGTTCGCTGAACGCATGAAGAAAGAATATCAGATGAGAATGATGAGAGAATTAACTTACTTTCTAGGTCTTCAAATGATGGAGTGTCATCATCATCATATGTGTTTATTGGGCCAGGGGAAGCTGGAGGAAGTTTATGTTGAACAACCTCCAGGGTTTCTTGACCCTAATTATCCAAATCATGTCTACAAATTGGATAATGCTCTTGACGGGTTAAAACAAGCCCCTCATGCCTGGTATGATACCCTCTTTTCATTTCTCTTCTCTGAGAAATTTGTTCGTCGAAAGATTGACCAAACCTAATTTCTCAGAAAAATTAAGGAAGGCAAACTTGACATCCATCTGATAGACCTTGAAGCCTTTGTGTGTTGCATAGGCTAGGAATATTCTGATGGCCTCAAGTCTTGCAACGGGAGCAAATGTATCATCGAAGTCAATTCCTTCTTCCTGGCAGTAGCCCTTGGCAACAAGCCTCGCCTTTTTCCTTATTACTATGCCATCTTCGTCCATCTTGTTTCTGAAGACCCATTTGGTTTGTATGTCCGTCTTCTCTTTGGGTAGAGGCATGAGGGACCACACTTTGTTTCTTTCAAACTGGAGTAGTTCTTCATGCATTGCATCTATCCAGTTTGGGTCTTGTAGGGCTTCAAAAATTTTCTTTGGTTCGATCATACTCAGAAAGTTGGGGAACAGGCATTCATTTGTAGTGGTTGATCTCGTCTTGACACCGGATGATGGATTACCAATGATTTGATGATGTGGATGGTCTTTTGTCCACTTGGTTCAATATTGGGGTTCTGGGGAAACAGGATGCAGTTCTTCATCTAACGATGGAACTGCTTGCTCCCCCTCGAAGAGATCATCTTTAGAGTGATGCTCTGGATCTGAAGACTTAGAAGAAGTAGAAGGTGAAGTAACATGTGTTTCAGAAAAAGGTTTACCTTCAGCATTGGAGACTTCATGTTCTTCATCGGTTCTGGAAGAGGGTTCATCAGTTGGTGTTTGTCCAGAGACTACTTCTTCTTCGAAGATGTCTTCAAATAAATGAGCTAACTCTGATTCATTTGGTTTGGCAAGTGATGAATCAGAGGCTCTGTGTTGTAGTCTGAGTCCTGAACTGTTGTGTCCAAAAGTCATTGTTGAAGAGTCATCAAAGGACACGTTGATGCTCTCGATAACAATCTTTGTCCTTTTGATGAATACTCTGTAGGCCTTGGTAGTTTGAGAATAACCCAGGATGATCCCTTTATCAGGTTTCTTGTCGAACTTGCCAAGATATTCCCTATCATTGACTACAAAGCATTTACACCCAAAGACGTGGAAACATTTGACATTTGGTCTTCTTTGATTGATGAGCTCATAGGGAGTCTTCTGGTGCCTCTTGTTGATGATTGACCGATTCTGGGTGAAGCATGCAGTGGAAATGGCTTCAGCCTAAAAGGTGATGGGTAACTTCGATGAAGCAAGCATGGCCCTTGCTGCTTCCACTAAGGTTATGTTCCTTCGCTCCACTACTCCATTTTGTTGTGGAGTTCTGGCTGCTGAAAAGTTTTGGGAAATACCTTCACTGATGAGATATTCATCGATTCTAGCATTTCTGAATTCAGTTCCATTGTCGCTTCTAACTTTGACGAGTTTGCGTTGTATAAGGACTTGGAGCCTTTTCATCACCCCGATGAGGAGTTAAGGAACATTTGATTTCTTCTTTACGAACTCAACCCAAGTGTATCTGGAGTATTCATCAACTACTACCAAGATGTACTTCTTTCCAGAGAGGCTTTGTGTAGAGATGGGCCTACAGAGATTGATATGGATCATGTCCAAGGGCTTGGAGCCGGAGGTTTCTGACTTTGTTCTATGTGAGGCCCGTCTCAGCTTTCCCATATCGCAAGCTGAGCATAGATGATCTTTTTCAAAGTTGAGATCAGGAATCCCCTTGACCAGCTTCTGTTTGGCTAGTTTCTTTATAACATCAAAGTTCAAATGTGAGAACTTCTAGTGCCATAGCCAATTTTCATCGCTCCTATGGAATAAAAGGCAGAGAGTGTCTTGTCCCACAGAGGAATGAAAGTCCAGAAGATAGAGATTCCCTTCTCTCTTTGCCTTGATGATGGTTTGGCCGGGCTGTGTTTCGATGACGCAGAAACCCTTGCGAAATCTGACCTCAAGACCCTTGTCGCAGAACTAGCTTATGCTTAGTAAGTTATACTTTAGACCTTCAACATAAGCCACTTTGTTGATGGAGATGTTGCCTTTGATGAGTGTGTCGTATCCCTTGATGGTACCCTTACTGTTGTCTCCAAAAGTGACAGAGCCTCTAGATTTGTTGATCAAGGAGGACAACTAATTTTTATCACCAGTCATGTGCCTGGAGCAACCTGAATCCATATACCATGGTTGCACATGCTGGTCCTGCAAGACAAGTTAAGGGGTTTTAGGTACCCATTTCATAATAGGTCCTCGTTTGCTAGTCGGGAATACGACCTTTTTCTTTTCATCAGCCCTCTTGGGAGTGTGCTGATTTCCATCTTCCTTAGCCTTTGCAGGCTTGGGTCTGTTTGCATTTCCCTCGCCCTTAGGCTTGGTCTTTTTCACGTTTTCATCAGTTTTAACATTGTAGCGATAGACATGTTTGGAAAACATGCAACGATGAGTTAATATGTGATTCCTCAGGTTTTGTAAGAAAGCTAAACATTGGCAGTTAGGGGTTTTCAGGCAAGAATGTTTAACTTTCTTTTTATTTGATGAAGAATAAGTAAAAGCAAGGGATGAACATCTTGTCCTAGCATCGGTTGTTTTTACAAACTTCCTATCTAGTTCAGATTTTCTATTTGTTGTGGCAAGCTTGGGCTTTACTTTTTTCCTGAGGAAGGGCTTCTTTTCTTCAGCTGCAGAAGAAGAAAAGTGTTGGTTAGAATGTTCAGAGGTGGGCCACTTCTGTTTCTGTGTGTGAATAAACTTAATGAATTTAGATGAAGTGTTTGGGCCTTGTGAGGTATCCTTGCCAGACTTGGTATTACTTAATTTTCCTTTTCCTTTGTCTGAAGCTTTCATAGATTCTGGAACATCAGATATCATTGGGGCCTTGAAGGTTTGAGGTTTCTTATCCTTAATGATATCTAGTGATTCACAGACTATTTCCTCTTCAGATTCAAAATCAAGAAAGTCTCTTGCGGATTTCTCGAAATCAAAATGCTCATGGATGTTTGCGGGAGGAATGGGTTCAGAGGTTGATCGTTCAGAGTGATCTGTTGGGAGTTCCATCGCTTCTGATTTCTTGGATGAACTTCCAATCTCACTTGAATGGTTCATCGATTCATCAGATGATGGTTCCTTACTAAGATTCTCTTTCTCATCATCAACACTTGCTAATGAAGTGGGATTGATAACCAAATACTCTGGTTTAACCATACGATTTCCATCGGTCTCTGGTGTGGATGTATCATTCCCTTCATCAGAATTCTTACTTGTGCTGCTCTCATACACCACATTTTCAAAATCCTGTCACAAGATAACAGTTTTTCCATTGACTTTAACCCTTTTGAAATTTGCTTTGGGTTTTGGGAAAAAGTTGGGTTTTTGAATGCATCCAAGTTTGAAGGTGGATTCAAGGGTAGATTTCTTAGTTTCGATGAAAGATCTAAGTCATTGAATCCAATCCCTTGATAGTCCTTTTGACCGTTAAGTTTTTCGTAGACGTCTTGGCCATCCTTATATTTCTTCATCAGGAGTTCATTGGTTTGAAGCTTCTGATGAAGAATCTCCCTTTCGTTTTGGAAGAAGTCTTTGAGAGCAACTGAGCTAAGCCTCTCTACCTCGGATTCCTTTAAGGCCTTTACCTTCTTTTCTAAGTCCCTAGTTATTTTCTTATTCAGATCCAAAAGCTTTTCTTCCTCTGAGTTTTTCAGACATGCGATGCGAGTCTTTTCTTTTTCAAGTTCAGCTTTTTGTTCGGTGAGAAGATCAGTCTCTCTCTTGTAGAAACTGACTTCTTTTTTCGCTTTTATTCTTTCAGATTTTTCAAAATTTAATTTTTCTTTGAGCTTTAGAAAATCTTCTAAAAGTTTCATGACTCTTAACTCTAGCTCTGATGGAGCAGAGTTGGTTTCATCGATAGAAGAGTCACATACTTGTTCATCAGTGTCAGAGGCGGATTCTGCATTGGATGTGGCCATGAGACAGATGAGTGCCTTGTCTTCTTCATCAGACGAAGAATCATACACCCAATTATCCTTTTCATCCATCAGGCTTCGATCCTTCGGATGGTACTTGAATTTATTCTTATAGTAGTCCGCATCCTTCACCAGGCGTCCTCTGCATTCTTTTGAGAAATAACCAATCTTTCCGCATTTGTAGCAGCAAAGATCATTTTTCCTTCCGTCTCTGTCTTCTCTTTTCTCTTCTCTTCCCTCTTCCCTTTCTTCTTTTCCCTCTCTTCTTTCTTCCCTCTAATGGAACTTCATCGGCTTCTTCTCATATGAGGGCTGGAACTTCTCCCTTCTGGAGTCTCTTCTTTCAAATGGCTTTTTTACGAACTTCTTTTGGAACTGTTTCTTTATCAAGGCCAGAGACTTGGCAAAGGCTTTGAGATCATCATCATAATCGGATGTCTCGTCTTCAGATTCTGACTCTACTACCAGTGCCTTCTTGTTTTTCCTCCTGTGGTCTCTAGTGGAGGTCCTTGAAACATCCTTTTCTTCTGCAACAAGGGCAAGAGGTCCACTAATGGACACTTTTCTCTTCATAATGTCCTTTTCTTGTGCAACAAGTGTTCCATAGACGTCATGAAGTGACCAACTGTCTAAGTCCTGATTTGCTTGGAGAGACATCGACAGCTGAGTCCACTCCTCACCGAGACTTTTGGGAAATAGAACATTATTTTCTTCTTTCGTACTGGAGATGTCGTTTCGGTGACATTGATTGATCAATGTATTGAAATGATCATACGTCTTTTGAATCGGTTCTTCAGCAAGAGCCTTGAAATTGGTGTACTCGTTGAGGCATTGAGCCCTATGATTCTTTGTTTTTGCACTTCTTTCCAGTTGACTAGCCAACTCCTCCCATATCTCATTTGATGTGGTGCATGCGTCGAGGGATTGAAAGATTTCATTAGGAATGGCCATTATGATGAGTCTTTTAGTTTTTCTATCTGCCTCTACTCGCTCAAGATCATCTTCGTCCCAATTCTTCTCGTCCTTGGGCTTGAAGTATGCAACTACTTCTGCTGTTGTGCTCGTTCCTGGAACTCTTGGAACAAGAGTTTGAGGAATGTAGGGACCTCCATGACTGATCTGAGGAGATTCCTGTCCATCCCCTCTAGAAAAATCACCATTTTTATCCTCCATTGCGGGTACTCTTCTCTTTAAAGAGTTGGAGGCTTGGTGAGGGAACCTACACTATATGCAGAATTCCAATTGGCCATTGAAGATTTTGAAGAGAAAAAGTGCGCTTTTTAGAGAAGATGAGTATGCACTCGAAAATAGATGGTAAAAACGAATTGAGAGATTTTAGATGTGATCGATTTGATTGAAGAACAATCAATTGGCTCTGATACCAATTGTTGATCCTAGATCTCTCAATAACACTAATATTTAAGTTATGAATAACCTAAATATGTGGTGTGGATGACTAAAATGAAGAACACTCAAGAACAATTATGAATATTCAGGAATATACTTTGAGTGCCGGAAGATTCACTTTATTCAAATGATTGTGTGAAAAGCGTAACCGATTACAAGAGACCAAATGCCTATTTATATTAGAAATCTAATTATGGAGATTGTTATCTATGGAAGATATTTAGAAAATCTCTTATGAAAAAGAAAGCTTATCTAGACATGGAAAATAAATAAAGCAAAGTAAATCTTTGTAGAATCCAGCTGTCGATTAGTCATCTTCAGCTGTCTTTTATGGGACGTTGTTCAACCAAGTCTTGATATCTTTTTCATTGGATGCATCTGGTTGAATTGTCGTGGAAGACTCCAAGTGTTGGTAACCAGAGGGGTTATGAAGATGCACAGTTCATCGCATCTCTGGTCGTTCATCGGCCTTCTGGTTGTATTGGACACTTAGTCGTTTTTCCTGGAAGTCTTCCATCAGCCTTCTGGTCTTTCATACTTGTTGTTTTTCATTAGATTTACAAATGTGAGTTATGGGGTCTAACAGATTGTCCTCACTGGTGATGAAGCAAATGCCTATTTATACTAGATAGTTAATTATAGAGATTGCTATCTATGGAAGATATTTAGCAAATCTCTTATGAAAAGGAAAGCTTATCTAGACATGGAAAGTAAATAAAGCAAAGTAAATCTTTGTAGAATCCAGCTGTCGATTAGTCATCTCCAGCTGTCTTTTATGGGGCGTTGTTCAACCAAGTCTTCATATCTTCTTCATCGGGTGCATCTGGTTGAACTGTCATGGAAGACTCCAATTGTTGGTAACCAGAGGGGTTATGAAGATGCGCAGTTCATCGCATCTCTGGTCGTTCATCGGCCTTCTAGTTGTATTGGACACATAGTCGTTTTGCATGGAAGTCTTCCATCGGCCTTCTGGTCTTATTTCATACTTGTTGTTTTTCTTTACTTTTACAAATGTGAGTTATGGGGTCTAACAGATTGTCCTCACTGGTGATGAAGCAATCACCACAAGACCTGAGGTTGCTCCTCTCGAGGTGCCTTAGTCATAGGAAGCCTATCCTCTCGAAGGCAACCTTGAGAGATCCAGGGTCAATCCTTCAGATGATGCTCAAGACCCTTCAGGTCCTTTTGATGTAGAATCTTCAGCCATGAAAACTAACTATGATATGGCTGAAGATGTCAAGCTCCTACTCCTAGTCGTAGCCACTATCTTGGACAAAAAATGGAGAAAGTCTACCAAGACATGCCTATCAAGGAAGAGCTCTTCTCAGGCCTCTCTGCTGTCAAAGTTGAGGTCAATGAGGTAAAGGAATTGCTGTCTGTGGTGCAAGCTGGTGTCCGCCCAAATGATGAGGCCATCTCTGCTCTAAATAGCAAGGTTGATGAAGCGTAAGCTCAGCTTACTTACATGGTAAGCTGATGGAGTAGATACTGGATCTTCTTCAACGTCCCTCACTGGTTCCTGAACCTTCCTTTACAGCCGCTGATCGACAATCTATAGATCAGGTGCTTGAGCTTGATCTCCTCCAAACTCAGACTAAGGCTGATCTAGAGCAGCGTATGGACGTTATTGTCAATAGACTTAATGATCTCACCTCTCGTCTTGTTGATGACAAAGAGGGGGAGAAAGATTTATCTCATGTTGCTGCCCTTACAACACCTGCTGATGCTGACGCTTTAGATGAAAGGTCTCAAGAAGAAGAAGCTTATGCTGAAGTTGTAGAAGCCATTACATCCTATGAAGCTGAAGCAGTCGCTAAAGCTGAGGATGATGATGATGCCATCATAGTTGTTGCTGAAGATGAAGACCTTCCCATCACCTCTACAGCTGATGCTGGTGACGAGGAAGATGAGGAAGAAGATGATGAAGCTGATGATTCTCTTTCCTTACATGATGCAGGACAAGACTTAGGTGATGAAGATGATGACGACTTCACCATTCAATTCCACACCAGAACTGTTCCCGCTCAAAAATGAGTCTCTCTCTAGCAATATTTATCATAGTGGGAGAAAGAGAAAGCTACAAAGAACCATAACACCTAATCCAAAAACAATGGTGTTGCTAAAGATGCAAACCTGACTGTTCTTTTCAGACCTATCGATCCCTCAAGGATTGCTCAGTGTTCCAGGTTTGTTACCATTACCTCTCGTTCTCAACTTTCTACTATCTCCTCTACTATTACCTGTTGTGACATTCTGTCATTTCGGAGCTTCAGGTTAGCATTTTATTATAGATCCTAAATTTAGAAATTATATTTCTCTAGGATCTCGTCTCAACGATTTGAATTCTTCTGGCTTAGCTCCCAAGTTTTATTCGATAGATCACGCCTCAGTGGGAGATCAGATACAGTTAACTCGTGTAATGCTAAATATTTTAGAAATGCTTTTAATAAAATAAAGTTGATATTATAAACTTTTAAGTTAAAATACAAAAGTCCCATTTGAGTGACCACTTGATTTATCAAAAGTTGGAGTTTTGGATTTATTAATGCTATTATATTAATGTTTGGGCAAATTATATTGTGGGTTTATTTGTATTAAGAAAACAAAAGTCTTGTTTGCGCTTGGGCCTTTAGAGGCCAACCCATTTCCTTTCCTTAAAAATCCTCATATAAATAATCATCATCCTTCGAAAACTCTCATTTCCACGCATTGCCAACTTAAAAACTCTTCATCTCTCTCTAAGAGCAAACACTCTGCAGCCAATTCCATATTCAAGCAAGAAATTCTCTCAATCTTGAAGATTCTTCAAGATTATAAAAAGGTATGATACTAATTATTGTACTTTTGTAAAACATCATAAGTTTGCATCTTCTTTCTTCCACATCTTGATCTTTTAGTTAAAAATTTTCCGAAGAACTAAAGAGGGGAGATTATTCATCAAAGACATGAAAATGTCTTCAAAAAGGATAATAATCTATGATCTATGTTCTTTGAACTCCAAAGTGG
>NW_020200965.1:78947-80947 GCF_001531365.2 Cynara cardunculus var. scolymus
TGCTTAGTCAAGCTTTGTTTGAAACCATTGGACTAAGGAACTGCTTAGTCAAGCTTTGTTTGAAACCATTGGACTAAGTAATTGCTTAGTCAAGTTTACTATGTCATGAAATATTGATTGTTACTGCACTTTGAAATAAATGCTAAATTGATGTGCTTGGGAGTATATTTTCCAAATAAAGTCCCCGTCCGTAAACGCTACTTGTTAACTCGGGTACATCCCCRGGTCGTGGTATTGTGGATAACCGCTATTGTGTTGATAGTCCCACCCAGAAAGGGGTGCACATTACCTATGTTTTCTTGTCTAATCATGTGGAATTTGGACCACCGCTGAATTAGTACATCTATGAACTGTGGGACCTAATTAGTGTACGGGCTACTTATGGTCGTTCGTAAAATAATGGGGCAAGTTGGTCAGGTAAGGCTCAATAACGTCTCAAGTTTTTACATCGGTGAAGATTTACATTTATTAAGTGCAAATGATTCGCATAAGTTTGCAAATATTTGGTTTATGCATTAAAATGTTTTATGCATGTGAAAACCCATGAGCTCACCAACTCTTTGTAGTTGACTCGTTTTATGTTTCATGCTTTTCAGGTAACAAGTAAGAAATGAAGTATTTTGGGAGCATACTTGTGGCAAAACTGATTAAGTTCCCATTGGAAGCTTTTGTTAAAATTTGGCTATGTCATTTAACTCTTTTATTTTGAAAAAGTTTAAAAGATGTTATTTATTAATTGTTGTTGTGACTCGCTTGCCTGTTACATCTCGTGTTTCGGCTTTAGCAGGGGGTGACAGATTTAGTATCAGAGCTTCAGTTATAGAGAACGCTGGTTTTCTTTACAAACCATCGACTAYAACCAAAAAAATTTCAAAATGGTTTTCAAGTAACTTAGAATCATATGATTTTAAAGCGGGTCACGTTATTATATGTCGATTAAACAAAGCCTGATCACCTGTGTTTAACTTACATATAACAAGAAGAACTTAATCGGTTGTACTAGAGAATATGCTCCCGTAAAGAAATTTTTATGAAAAGCACGATTTTATGTGTTATACTTACTATGAATATCCATTGCCCTAGAAGGACCAGAGACGATGGGTAGAAAAACCCTTATCTTGTTAAGTGTCCAAGTTGGACCAGAAGCTATGGTTAGAAAGACTAGAGGCAATGGGATAGAAATTCTATAAAATTTCTAAGTGTTTAAGTGGCATCAGAAGCTCTGGTTAGAAGGACCAGAGGCAATGGGACAGAAATCCCATAAAGCTATAAAGTGTGTATGTGGTACTAGAAGCTCTACTAGAAGCTCTAGCTATAAAGTGTGTATGTGGTTTGAGTTCATGGATGCACCAGAAGCATTGATGAGAAGGAAACCAAAGAATCGATGGATAGGTTACTTAGTGCTTTTCTAAGTATGAAAGTTGAACCAGAGGCTCTGGTCTTGTAACCAGAAGCTCTGGTAAGTGCATTATGGGGAACCAGAGGATTGATGGACGAAAATTCCATAATAATTCTAAGTGTGGATGTTGAACCAGCAGTTAATAAAATAGAATTCCATTGGTTTGCAAGAGGACTGATGGATAAGAAATCATTTCCTAAGGATTTTAGTTGAACCAGAAGCTCTGGTCATGGACCAGAGGCTCTGGTCATGGAACCAGAGGCTCTGGTAGTACATGGAACCAGAGGCTCTAGTAGTACAACCAGAGACTTTATATTTGAGAGTCTAGTTTGATTTCCACTCTTAGCCTTGTTTAGAAGCTTTGGCTATATCTCTAAGTATTTATAGATGGCGTATTTAGTAATTAAGGTTATTAATGTCATAGATCACTATGGCGTCATCCGATCCTAGTGAATACTCAGTCGATGAATCTGGTTACGTGGTTGGCCACTCTAGAAGAAACTCAGCCCATAATGAAGAGATAGACCCGTATGAGCAGGACACTACGACCAGTGGAGCATCTGCTTCTCCACAAGCATCCTTCCTACACCCATCGGAGCCA
>NW_020200965.1:81792-86749 GCF_001531365.2 Cynara cardunculus var. scolymus
CTGTTCTTCACATTAGTAAATGTACTGAAGGAAATAAAGTAGAATATGCAGCGTGTCTGTTGCAAGGAAGGGCACTTACTTGGTGGAATACATTAGAGCAAACTAGAGGCCGAGAAGCGACTAACCAGCTTTCTTGGGAAGAATTTAAGAAATTGCTAAAGGATGAATAATGCCCAAGAATCGAACTCCAGAAGTTAGAAATGGAGTTATGGAATCATGAAATGAAAGGAGAAAATATAGCTGCTTATACAGCTCGATTCCATGAGTTGGTGAATTTAGTACCTCATTTAGTGACAGCTGAGGAAGTCCGCATCGAGAGGTATATTTGGGGATTGTCCCTAGAGATTAGAGGAAACATTACCTCGGCAAATCCAAAGACTCTTCAGGAGGCAATAAACATTGCCACCAAACTCACGAATAATGCGATTCGGTCAGGAGAATTTGCCAAGGGAAAAAGAAAGATGGAGGAGCAGGGGAATCGATGGTTTGGGGGAAAGTATGACAAGAATAGGAGAGTGATACGAAATTTTGGGGCACAAACTCAAGCGGTAACTCAAGGAGGCGTGATTAAGTGTAATAGATGCAAATATCCACATCGGTGGAATTGCATCATTTGTCAAAGATGCCACCTAGGGGGTCATACAGCAAAGGACTGCCGAAGGCGATTATGCTTCGATTGTGGGAGTCCAAAACATATGCATAATGTATGCCCAAGGAGGAAACAAGGAGCAAATGCAAGTCAAGCCCGACCAACCAGTCAAGGAAACCCATAAGGTCAGGCACGGGGCAGAGCGTTTGAGAACGGAGCCAAAAAAGCTAGATGTGATCCTAATGTGGTTTCAGGTACGTTTCTTCTGAATAATGAATTTGCATCAGTTTTATTTGATTCAGGGGCATATAGGAGTTTTGTATCACTAGATTTTGAGCCTAAGATTAGCATAAGGCCCCAAAGGCTAGAAAAAGCTAACGTAATTGAGTTTGCTAATGGCCAAGAAATTAAGGCTAAAGACATAATTAAGGATTGCACTCTAAGTTTAGCCAATAAGAATTTCAGCATAGACCTTATACCGATTGAATTAGGAAGTTTTGACATACTTATCGGCATGTATTGGCTATCCAAAAATCAAGCTGAGATTTTCTGTTCAGAGAAGACTATCCGGATTCCTCAAGATGGAAATGACCCAATTGTGATTCAAGGAGACAAGTCAGAACGAAAAATTAAGATAGTATCCAGCATGAAGATGCGAAGCTACTTGAAGAAGAATTGCGCTCCATTTCAGGCACATGTGATTGATGGGAAGGTCAAGGAGAAAAGTATTGAGAATTTCCCTGTAGTTCAGGAGTTTTCTGACATATATCTTGAGGATTTATCAGGACTACCACCGCAAAGACAAGTCGAATTCGGTATCGACTTAATTCCTGGAGCTGCACCAGTGGCAAAGGCACCATATCACTTGGCACCATCGGAGATGCAAGAAATGTCGAATCAACTTCAGGAGTTATTAGATAGGGGATTTATAAGACCAAGCTACTCGCCATGGGGTGCACCGGTTCTGTTCGTTAAAAAGAAAGATGGGTCAATGCGAATGTGCATTGATTATAGGGAACTTAACAAGTTGACCATCAAGAACAGATACCCTCTCCCTAGAATCGATGATCTGTTTGATCAACTTCGAGGAGCGGTTTGTTTTTCCAAGATTGACCTACGATCTGGATACCACCAAGTGAGAGTTTGGGAAGAGGACATTCCCAAAACAGCCTTCAGAACTCGTTACGGCCATTACAATTTTCTGGTTATGCCATTCGGGTTAACCAATGCACCGGCTGTCTTCATGGACCTAATGAATAGAGTCTATAGACCATATCTGGATAAATTTGTAATCATCTTCATAGACGATATATTTATTCACGTAGCAGGGAGGACCATGAGCAACATTTGAGGATAATATTGGAGCTACTTCGAAACCAGAAATTGTACGCGAAATTTTCTAAATGTGAGTTCTGGATTCGTGAAGTACAATTTCTTGGTCATATAGTCAATGAGAAAGGGATTCAGGTAGATCCTGCCAAGATTGAGGCCATTAGGAAATGGGAAGCCCCAAGAACCCCTACGAAAATCCGTCAATTCCTTGGTTTGGCAGGCTATTATCGGCGATTCATCGTGAACTCTTCAAAAATCGCACAACCACTCACAGCCTTAACCCAGAAGGACAAGAAATTTGTTTGGGCTGAGAAACAAGAAGAAGCGTTTGCGACTCTTAAGCAGAGATTGTGCAATGCACCTATTTTATCCTTACAAGAGGGTTCGGAAAACTTTGTGGTCTATTGCGATGCATCGCATCAAGGCTTAGGATGCGTGCTAATGCAAAAATACAAGGTCATTACGTATGCCTCAAGGCAACTTAAAGTGCATTAGAAGAATTATACTACACATGACCTCTAATTAGGGGCAGTAGTGTTCGCACTTAAGATTTGGAGGCACTATCTTTACGGCACCAAATGCATCATTTTCACTGATCATAAAAGCCTTCAACATATACTAGATCAAAAGATGCTGAACATGAGGCAACGGAGGTGGGTCGAACTTCTCAGTGATTATGATTGCGAAATAAAGTATCACCCGGGGAAAGCTAATGTGGTAGCAGACGCCTTAAGCCGGAAAGAATGGGTGAAACCGTCAAGGGCACGAGCCATGGGAATGTTGGTTCAAACCAACCTAAAAACGCAAATTTTTGAAGCACAAGAAGAGGCATTGAAATCGGAGAATCTGAAGAACGAAACCCTGCACCACTTAGAAAAGGAATTCGAAATTCGAGAAGATGGGGTGCGTTACTTCAGAAATAGAGTTTGGATACCAAGGAACGATAGTCTTCGGTCAACAATCCTGTAGGTAGCACATCGCTCTAGATACTCTATTCACCCAGGATCCGATAAGATGTACAAAAGGCTAAAAGACTATTACTGGTGGCCAGGAATGAAAAAGGACGTTGCCTTGTACGTAAGTCGATGTTTAACCTACGCAAGGGTAAAAGCCGAACATTAGAAACCATCTGGTCTTCTTCAGCAACCAGAGATTCCCCAATGGAAGTGGGATCAGATATCCATGGATTTTATTACAAAATTACCTAGAACCAAGAGAGGATATGACTCAATTTGGGTTATAGTGGATCGACTTACGAAATCCGCACACTTTTTACCTATTCGAGAAGACTTTAGTACAGAAAGGCTTGTGCTGTTATATATCAATGAAATCGTATCACGGCATGGAGTACCTATTTCCATCATATCAGACAGAGATAGTCGTTTTACTTCGCGATTATGGAAATCAATTCAAAAGGCACTAGGCACAAGACTGGACTTGAGCACTTCCTATCATCCTCAGACGGATGGGCAAACGGAAAGGACAATCCAAATTCTAGAGGATATGTTACGAGCCTGTGTAATAGACTTTGGGGGCAGTTGGGATACTCATCTGCCATTGGTTGAGTTCTCCTACAACAATGGATATCACACCAGTATCCAGTGTGCACCATATGAAGCCTTGTATGGGCGTAAGTGTAGATCCCCACTCAGCTGGTTGGAAATTGGTGACAGACAGCTAAGTAGGCCTCACATTATCTAGGAGACAACCGACAAAATCTCAATCATCCAAGAAAGGCTTAAAGCTGCGAGAGATCGTTAGAAGAGCTACGCTGATAACCGAAGGAAACCATTGGAATTTCAAGTGGCTGATAAAGTCCTTTTAAAGGTATCTCCCTGGAAAGGGATTGTATGCTTCGGAAAGAAAGGAAAGCTTAACCCAAGATATGTGGGTCCATTTGAAATACTTGAAAGAGTAGGACCGGTTGCATACAAACTAAGTTTACCACCAGAGCTGAGTGCCATCCATGATACATTTCATGTATCAAACCTTAATAGGTGTTTAACCGATGAAACATTGGTTCTACCTTTGGAAGACATTCAAATTAATGAACGGTTACGCTTCATTGAAGAACCGATTGAAATCCTTGACCATAAAGACAAGCAATTGAGGCGTAGCAGGATCCCAATTGTAAAAGTTCATTGGACTTCGAGGCATGGGCTAGAGTTCACGTGGGAAAGAGAATATTTCATGAAAAACAAATATCCCCATTTGTTCGCAAACAAGTCATGATCTGAGGTTGAGAAACAAATTTTGGGACGAAATTTTTCTGACATGGGGAGACTGTGACATTCTGTCATTTCGGAGCTTCAGGTTAGCATTTTATTATAGATCCTAAAGTTAGAAATTATATTTCTCTAGGATCTGGTCTCAGCGATTTGAATTCTTCTGGCTTAGCTCCCAAGTTTTATTCGATAGATCACGCCTCAATGGGAGATCAGATACAGTTAACTCGTGTAACGCTAAATATGCTTTTAATAAAATAAAGTTGATATTATAAACTTTTAAGTTAAAATACAAAAGTCCCATTTGAGTGACCACTTGATTTATCAAAAGTTGGAGTTTTGGATTTATTAATGCTATTATATTAATGTTTGCGCAAATTATATAGTGGGTTTATTTGTATTAAGAAAATAAAAGTCTTGTTTGGGCTTGGACCTTTAGAGGCCAGCCCATTTCCTTTCCTTAAAAATCCTCATATAAATACCCATCATCCTTCGAAAACTCCCATTTCCACGCATTGCCAACTTAAAAACTCTTCATCTCTTTCTAAGAGCAAACACTCTCCAGCCAATTCCATCTTCAAGCAAGAAATTCTCTCAATCTTGAAGATTCTTCAAGATTATAAAAAGGTATGATACTAATTATTTTACTTTTGTAAAACATCATAAGTTTGCATCTTCTTTCTTCCACATCTTGATCTTTTAGTTAAAAATTTCCGAAGAACTAAAGAGGGGAGATTATTCATCAAAGACATGAAAATGTCTTCAAAAAGGATAATAATCTATGATCTATGTTCTTTGAACTCCAAAGTGG
>NW_020200965.1:87324-93453 GCF_001531365.2 Cynara cardunculus var. scolymus
TGCTTTGTTTATTGTTTTGGGGGATAATCATGAGATTAAGCAAACAATGCATGTTACTTTTTTGAAACCATTGGACTAAGGAACTGCTTAGTCAAGCTTTGTTTGAAACCATTGGACTAAGGAATTTCTTAGTCAAGCTTTATTTGAAACCATTGGACTAAGGAACTGCTTAGTCAAGTTTACTATGTCATGAATTATTGACTGTTACTGCACTTTGAAATAAATGCTAAATTGATGTGCTTGGGAGTATATTTTCCAAATAAAGTCCCCGTCCGTAAACATTACTTGTTAACTCGGGTACATCCCCGGGCCGTGGTATTGTGGACAACCGCTATTGTGTTGACAGTCCCACCTAGAAAGGGGTGCACATTACCTATGTTTTCTTGTCTAATCATGTGGAATTTGGACCACCGCTGAATTAGTACATCTACGAACTGTGGGACGTAAGTAAGTGTACGGGCTACTTATGGTCGTTCGTAAAATAATGGGGCAAGTTGGTCAGGTAAGGTTCAGTAGCATCTCAAGTTTTTACGTCGGTGAAGATTTACATTAATTGAGTGCAAATGATTCGCATAAGTTTGCAAATATTTGGTTTATGCATTAAAATATTTTATGCATGTGAAAACCCGTGAGCTCACCAACTCTTTGTAGTTGACTCGTTTTATATTCCATGCTTTTCAGGTAACGAGTAAGAAATGAAGTATTTTGGGAGCATACTTGTGGAAAAACTGATTAAGTTCGCAWTGGAAGCTTTTGTAAAWGAAGTATTTGTTAAAATTTGGTTATGTCATTAAACTCTTTTATTTTGAAAAAGTTTAAAAGGTGTTATTTATTAATTGTTGTTGTGACTCGCTTGCCTGTTACATCTCATGTTTCCGCTTTAGCGGGGTGTGACACCTGTGGTCGTCTATATGAAAGGATATCTTCTATCCCAACATCTAGAGTTCTTCTTGACCAACAGATGACTCGGATGAGAGAGTCCCTCAACCAAACTAGAGTAAAAATTCCTTTTCGTACCTCTGGTTATGGTGAGTTCGACTTCCTCACGGAAGCTGAAAGAGAGGAAGCGCTCAAGGCCGAGGAAGAACTTCATATTCAACGACAACAGACTAAGACAGCCTTAAGTTGGCCAAGTCACTTGCCATTAAATTTCTTCCCAAAGGAAAGTCTACGAAGATCAACCCTATCAAGGCTCAGGCTCAATTGCTCTCACAAGCTGAAATTGAACATAAGAGAGTACTGACGTTGAAAGATCGCGACAAGAGATGGAGCGAAGATCGCATGAAGAAAAGAATAAGTCCCCATCTCATCTCAAACATCACAATCAGTGGATGAATGAAAGATGGAGGAATGCTCATCTCTATGGTCATCACCAGAGACAACCTTAATGATGTCATTGAATACCCTTCCTACCTTGGTCAATACGGCTATAGTTAATGGCTAGAAATACACCAGGCCATTCAGCGCTAAAAGTCAAGGAACAAGAAAAAAATCGAAGACATCCTCAACGATCTTATCAAGAAGATGTACAGGTATGTTTTTGTTCCTCGAGTACAACATTGATGGAAGGTGGAAGAAGAAAACCTTCAGATCCTAATGATGGACCAACTCTAAGGAATGAACATGAAACAAGGTTCTCCTTAGAAGAAATCCTAAAGGATTCGAAAAAGCCATATATATCTATGTTGAACCTCTCTCTGCCCGCGAAGGGTCCTTACATACCCAACATTGTGCATTTCAAGCCTGCGTATGGATTTATATTCATTAACTATGATGGCGAATACAACTTTCAAAAAGTATCTGAGTTCCATCTCTGTCCACTTGAACATCTTAAATTTCTAAGATCTTGGTTGGACACTGACCTATATGGTGAGACGATGGACCGCATGATTAGAAAAGAAATTCTACGTCGAAAGAAGCTTGGAGAAGAAGTACATGATTACATCAACTTCAGCAACTTAGATTAGTTAAGACTTTCTATCATGTAATTCTTATTTTCTATATCTTTTCTTTTAGTGTACAACTTATATGTAATAGGTCTAGAACTTACTGTTGTAACACTTGTATCTCTACGATGAATATTATAAGTATTTCACCAGTGTCACTGAAATGAATCTCTGAAAAGAGTAGTAGGGACATGTATCTATAAGTTCCAGTTTGCTTTTACATTCACTAACATCCTTCTGTCAGTAAACATGCTTTCAGTTTCAGTTATCATTAATGTACTTTTTTTTCTTAAATTTGTAACTTAAGAAAACTGTATCACTAAAAAAGATTTCAAAAATAGTTAAAAGAGACTTGTACTTTACTTGTAACTTTTTCTTAATATTATACTTAAAGTAATTTTTTATATGTTGTTTTATCAGCATCAAATAGGAGAGATTGTTGATCCTCTCTTATTGATTTGATGATAATCCCTTTTACCTATCAAAGTATAGTGTTTTTGTTTATTCAGTTTCAGCGATCATCACTGAGTCTGTTTTGCGATCATTGAAACATGCATTGTAACTCTCCAGTGACTCTTATATTCAAGAAGATAAAACTCGCACCAAAGAACCATCAATATTGTTGAAGATAGAAACTAGAGAATAAAGACTAGTGCGTTCGTGATCTGAAGCGGCATTCAGTGATTACAAAGTAGTCAGCATATGTGTGAAAACTGCACAAGTCTCAGTGAATGCTGAAGAGACCTTCAGCGTCGTCCCAGCATTCAGCGATCAATTGAAGCTTACCATGCACATTTTTTTTGTCTTGTCCTTCCACACACTAAGTTAAACCCATACCCTTTAGTTGACTCTAGTGCTCACCAACTTTATGAAAGGATGTCTGTTCATGAATAGACAAAAGAACTATTCATTGTAGCAAAGGACAAGTTTTCCTCCAAAAGCTTGACACGTGTTGTGTACCTTCTGAATTGCATTTAATGCAATGGGTATAAATAACTGAGTACTCTCCACTCAGAACATACAAGCAATTAGAATTTGTCTCTTTTATTCTAAGAAGCATACCCAAGAAGAAACCTCTTTCTCTAAAGAGAAAAAACCACTTCAAGCAAGTGAAGAATGCATTTCTAAGTCTTACTTTCTTTCAGCAAATCTTTTCTATTTGCAAAGTGTATTTTTGTGTACCTCTAGATTGTTTAGATATATTTTCTTTACCTTATCTTTTCCAAAAAAATCTATAAAATTTGTATTGATCCTTCTTTATCAATATATAAATATAAAAGTGAAAGTTTTTGTGTTTGTATTCATCCCCCCCCCCTTCTACAAACTAACTACCTATAAACACTTGTAGAACTGAATGGGACAAGACTGAAGAACATCCTGAAGTGGTGACATGTACATTCTTCGTTAATTCAGCATGTGCCAAAGTTTTATTTCATTCTGGTGCAAATCGTTCTTTTGTGTCACCATCATTTGTTGGTTGCACGTGTTTAGAACCTAAAGTGCTAGATGAGGTATTGATAGTATTAACAACAAATGATAGTCAAGTGTTGGTTAAGGAAGTTTTTGATAATTGTTACATAACCGTAGAAGGGTACCGTTAAGAGAGTTTGATATAATCGTGGTTATTGACAACTTGGCTAAAAATCAAGCCAATATAGTCTGCAATAAGAAGATGATTCATATTGATTTACGTGAAAAAGGACCGGTAATAATCTATGGTAACAGGCGGGATCGTTATTCCAGCCTTATCTCTATTTTAGAAGTTTGAAAGTATGTGCAGAAAGGGTGTATCAGTTTTCTTGCTTACGCGATCGATTTAAAGAAAGAAAAGAGTAAGATGGTGGATATTCCGGTAGCAAAAGAATTCCCATAAGTATTTCCAGAAGACTTAACTAGTTTACCTCCTGATCGATTAGAAGAATTCCAAATTGAAGCATACCTGGAGCGACGCCTGTTGCTCGTGCACCATACAGGTTAGCTCCGTCTGAGTTAAAGGAGTTAATGTCTCAGCTGAATGAATTACTAGAAAAAGTTTTTATCCGACCAGGTACATCTTCTTGGGGTGTGTGTAACACCCCGCATCATACATTGCATGTAACATATACTTCATTCACAAAAAAGTACATGTTTTACACCATTCAGGTCCCGAAATACAATAAATTAACCTACAAAATACATACTCTAAAAATTCAAAATACATTTCTTGTACTAATCAACATTCATCTACAAAACTAGATGCAACATGCACTGATCTTCACAAAGATATGCACATATCACATTTTCCTCATCCTCTTACCATCAGCAGTTCCTGCAATACATATTTAAAAATACAAATGAGGGTTAGACCGGAAGATTTAGTGAGATCTCTTTTTCCTTGTAGTTGCAGGGTGAAGATCACCAAAACTTTATTTAAAATCAACTTTTCTTGTAAACATGTAATCTACACTACCAGTACCTTTCTGATTTTCCAAAGTCAATCACTTGACTTTATATATAACATATCAAACCAGCCAGGTTAGAACCTTTCAGGTTTCATGTAACACATCTCTTAAACCTTTATTATCAGAAACAATGTTTATTCAAAGCCTCTAGCCAAAATCTAGTTATTTTCTCCTCAATAACATCCTTACTACGATTTCCAAGAAGAACCATGATCCTGAATCTTTAAATCACAAAGAAATAAAGAATCAAGGCCATAGTAATCTTAAAGGATATAATAGTAAGGGTTATATCATATAAAACACACATACAAATGCCACCCTTATACCCAAAAATACACATCTCCTTGATATGTCACCCTTATTCCAAAGTACACCTCTCCTTAATATGTCACCCTTATTTCCTCATTAAAATTACAGATTATTCCCAAACAGGATAGACCGAAGTTACACACATCCTGATGGAACATTATCTGTGTTTTATCCAAAAATTGTTCCAACATAAATATTGAGTACTTTTCTTTTATTAAAAAGAATGATATATTAATAACAAAATTTACTTGTGAAATAAAATACTCAATACCATAACCGGTCATTAAAATATTTCCAACCAAAGTACTCCGGTTAAGCCTTGGCCGAATTACATATCCGATCAACACTTCAACATAATAACACAATTAAATTCGGACAAGTCACAGCCAGATTTACATAACACCGGCCAATACAATGGTCGTATAACGATAATCCGGACAACACATCAACCAGATTAAGTCAAATTCGGACAACAATAGAACCGTATTCCTACTTCTCCGGTCAAGACCATATCCGGATTCGTAATTCAATAATCTTTCATAACACATAATCCGGTCAACACTATGATCGGATATCCCCAATACGGACAAAATCCGGTCAGCAAGTTCTTAAAAACAATTCAGTATTTGAACCAAAGAAGATGCAATTCATATGTAATAAGATGATAAAAACCACTCACCTTATGTAGTTTTAGCAAATGCAACCAACTTGATTCCCAATCAAATAAGCAATCTGGACAAGCCTCTCTCAGATTTTCAATATGGCAAAGAGGTTTATTTGAGAACCTCATCACATATATATACCCTTTATATAAAAAGAAAAGCGGCTAAATAGTCGCATGCATGACCATGAACAAAATCCCATGCATGCCTACCAATTCATTCTTGTGCATGCATAAAAATCAAATACTTACACATACATTTCATGCATACATATTAAAATCAGACATACCCACATACATACAATCACATGTATGCATTCACATTATGCATATATCTCCTATGCATAAAATACACATACTCACATGATCAATATAATAATTCATCATGCTTTCACGTAACTATATAACAAATAATCACGTATTAATTACCTCAGGTGATAACCAAGAACTGATTATCATAGTGTGGATGTGTTATTTATGAAGTTGAATGATGGATCAATAAGAATGTGCATCGATTATTGTGTCTCACCCCGCTAAAGCGGAAACACGGGATGCTAACAGACAAGCGGGTCATAGCAACAGTTTATAAATAACACCATTACAAGTTTCAAAACAAAACGATTTATCGACATAACGAGAGTTAGAATAATACACAACGTTCATAATTACATCAAAAACTTGACTTAATCAATCTTGGCCCAGGTATGCTCCCTTAAAAACCAATCACTTACTCAGAACCTGAAAAGCATGGAATAAAAACAAGGTCAACTAC
>NW_020200966.1:0-1258 GCF_001531365.2 Cynara cardunculus var. scolymus
ATGGTTTGATCAGTTTGTCCTCTTTTGTATAAAATTTCTTCTTTAGCCTTCAGAGTTTTATTTAACTGAATTATTTGAAGATCAAGCTTACTTATTTTAACAATATGTTCTTCATTAACAAATTCTAATGATTTATATTTTTCCTTCAAATCAGATAATTCGGATTTTAAGACATTGGATTTTTCATCAAATAGTTTGGACTCAGATTGCAAAGACTTAGCCCAATTCAAGTTTCCAGCATTTTCAATATATAATTTGACATATTTTTCTTTTTGCATTTTTAATTGATCTTTAAAATTATTTGAACGCAATTTTTCTGATTTTAATTCTTGCTGGAAAGTTTGAATTTTGAGCATCATCTTTTGCATCTATTTAATGCATGATTGATGTTAGCTCCATTATTCTTATCTTGTAAAAGTATAGAAAAAGTATATCGCAAGTCTTGACAGAAGGTTAACTCCACAGAAGACAACAGAGGACTAGCGACAGAAGCCGTTTTGATCGAGCAAATGAAGAATGGCAGAACCTCTGATGTGTCTCACAGAGGTTCTGGAAAATAGTCCTCTGTCAAAAGAACACGCAAGTCATTTACAACAGAGCTTCTGAGATGGCTCACAGAGGGTCTGCGGTTTTGGTCTTCTGTGAAGTTTCTGTTCTAACTGTTTTTCAAAGGTTGTTAGCCGCTTGTGCTTCTCACGTGACTAGAGCTTAATCGACTTTATTTGGACGACTCAGATGAAGAACACGTGTCAAAGATCTAGTCTCTAAGGTCGTTAGGAACTAGTATAAATAGCGGATAGGGCCTTTGTAATCAGTGTGCTTCCAGTATTGTAATTGTCAAATTTTCAATTGAAATGATTGAAAACCTTTGGAGCAATTTTCTTGCATTCATCTTCTTCGTTGAGACTGTGTGTTCTTGGTATGTTTATAAATTCTAATCACTTACTCTGCTTTGCTCTTATTAATATCTCCGTTGCACTTCAATTGTTTTAGAGCTTATTTAGAGTATTAGATCAATACCAAAGTTGAATTTCAGATCCAACAATTGGTATCAAAGCGGGATTTGAATTCTAATTCAATTAATTCTGCTTTTGGTATTAATCTGTGATTCCTAGAACACCAATTTCTTCAGATTACCCTGTTTCACTCACTGTTGAATAAGTTTCATCTTGTTCTTATTTTTTTCTTCAAACTTCAATGGTGAACATGGCTAATACCTTGTTCATGAGTACTGGATCTCAATCCAAGCCTCCCACGC
>NW_020200966.1:5678-10182 GCF_001531365.2 Cynara cardunculus var. scolymus
AGACCAAACATCAAGTTCTTCCATGTGTTTGGGTGTAAATGTTTTGTACTAAATGATAGAGAGTCTATAGGAAAATTTGATCCCAAGGGAGATGATGCAATTTTCATTGGCTATGCATGGGATACTGCTGCATATAGAGCATATATTCCTAGGACGCAAATTGTGGTTGTAAGCATTAATGTGAAATTTGACGATACTTTTCAGGTTATTAAGGATAAGTTCTCTGAAGAGTTGAAAATTCAGGCCGACAAGTCACCAAATGCCACAATCACCCCAGATTTAGAACAACTCTTTGCAGAGTGGTATGAAGATGACAATGAACCTGACAGAACCTCTGGAGAATCTGTCAGTCAAGATCAAGCTACAAAAGCTAGTCCTTCCACAACAACTATTACAGAGCAAGCACCTCCCATTTCATCAACCTCTGTAACACCTTCCACAGAAGCTTCTACACCAGAAGCTACCCAAACAGAAAGTCCTCCAGACCTCTCTTCAATCCAAGTTCAAGAACAAGTCCCAGACTCCGCATCTCAATCTCAATCTCAATCTCAATCTCAATCTCAATCTCAAACTCTTCAAGAAACAATATCCACTGTTCAGCCACCACATGTTACTAAGTGGACCAAAGGCCATCCTCAATCTCAAATTATCGGAGAACCTTCTGCTGGTGTRAAGACACGAGCCACTGCAAATTTCTGTTTATTTGCTTGTTTTGTAAGTGAAATTGAACCAAAAACAGTGGCAGAGGCTCTGGCAGATCCCTTTTRGGTTGATGCTATGCAAGATGAGCTCATTCAGTTTGACAGAAACTATGTATGGACTCTTGTACCTCTACCAAATGGAAAGCTTGCAATAGGCACCAAGTGAGTCTTTCGCAACAAAAAGGATGAACAAGGTGTGGTGGTGAGAAACAAGGCCAGACTAGTTTCCAAAGGGTATTGCCAAGAGGAGGGCATCGACTATGAGGAAATCTTTGCCCCTGTGGCTAGACTAGAAGCAATTTGCATCTTTCTGGCATATGTTGCTCACAGAGGGTTTAAGGTGTTTCAAATGGATGTGAAGTCAGCCTTCTTGAATGGCAAAATCAAAGAAGAASWYTATGTCAAGHAACCACCTGGGTTTGAAAGTGAGAAGTATCCTAACCATGTCTATTTCCTAGACAAAGCTCTGTATGGTCTCAAACAGGCTCCCAGAGCATGGTATGAACGCTTGTCTACTTTTCTTACTACAGATGATTTCCATAGAGGTACAACTGACATTACTTTGTTCTATAAGAAACAAAATGATGATGTTCTGCTTGTACAAATATATGTTGATGACATAATCTTTGGTTCTATTGATGTTTCAATGTGCAAAGAGTTTGAGTTTCTGATGCAGAGTGAGTTTGAAATGAGCATGATGGGAGAGCTCATCTTCTTCTTAGGTCTACATGTCAAGCAATCCTCTGAAGGAATCTTTATCAATCAATCTAAATATGTGCATGACCTTTTGGGGAAGTACAAGATGCATGATGCCTCTYCCATGAGGACACCAATGGCCCCTGGCCAGAAGCTTCATAAAGACATAAATGGTCCTTCTGTAGAGTGCAAACTCTACAGAGGTATGATTGGATCTCTGTTTTATCTCACTGCAAATAGGCCTGATATCATGTTTTCAACATGTCTTTGTGCTAGGTATCAGGCAAACCCCAAAGAATCCCATCTAAGTGCAGTGAAGAGAATCCTAAGATATTTAAAGAAGACACCAACTCTGGGACTCTGGTATCCTCTGCAATCCAACGTTGATCTTGTGGCTTACACTGATTCAGACTATGGTGGTTGTCAAATCGACAGAAAGAGCACCTCTGGAAGCTGTCAATTTCTTGGAGGAAAGCTTGTTAGTTGGTCTTCAAAGAAGCAGAATTATGTATCAACTTCCACGGCAGAGGCTGAATATGTAGCCGCTGCAAGTTGTTGCTCACAAGCTCTGTGAATGCAGACTCAGCTACGCGATTATGGCTACTCTGTTGATAAGATGCCCATTCTCTGTGATTCTAAGAGCGCAACTGCAATATCAGCCAACCCTGTGCAACATTAAAAAACAAAGCATATCGATATAAGGTACCACTTCTTAAAACATCAYGTAGAAGAAGGTAATGTCGAACTATACTTTGTCAAATTTGAATTCCAATTGGCTGATCTCTTTACAAAAGCTCTTGATGAAAAGAGATTTAACTTCCTTATTGAAAAAATAGGAATGGCATGCCCAGAGCTCTAGGTGTTGTATATCTTACTTTTAATAATCTTTTTTTTTGTACAAAGTTTTACTTCTTGATTAACCTTCACTTGTTTTCTTAGTTAGCAAGTTTACCTCGCAGAGACATGCAAGGTTTGAGGGGGAGTATATGCTTAAAAGAATAAAACCTATTGAAGAAGCAAAATATTTTTCATCACAGAAGTCTTTTCACAGATCCTCTGTGATAACTCTCAGAGGCTCTTTGAACAGGTCCTCTGTCGATACTTCCTTTCTTCTTAGGATTTTTAAATGGTTTTTGTTTTGAGGGGGAACCATGGAAGCTGGCTTCAAGGGGGAGTTTTTGTATTGAAAATCAAAACCTCAGAAGGTGCCAAAATTTTTGAAGTATCTTGATCTCAGAGGTAACTCATCAGAACCTCTGGCGCTTCTATCAGAGGCTCTGTGGGTCTGAACTGAGCAAGTGCTCATCTCTCTGAGGATTTTCAAACCGTTTAGGTATACAAAGGTGTATCATGTAAGAAGGCCCCGCACATATCACAGAGGCTCTGTTACCCTTAGGTCTCTGACAAAACTTCTATAGTTTTCTGTTATTGATATGGTGCGTGTGGTTCTGTGGATAAGGGTTGAAGTTGACCACGCGCGTGTCAGAAATGGGGGCGCACGTCATCAATCGTGCATCTTCCCAAAACGACGTGACATATTTTGATTCGTCTTTCCCAAAAGCCACTCATCACGATATATCGCCAAATAAACGGTTCATATTCAAAATTCTTACTATAAATACTCTTCCCCCCATAAACCCCTTCACTTCTCAAAATACTCCAACGAATCCTCCTGCAAAATCTGAAGCTTTCCGGCAACCTGCAACTATGTCTTCAAGCTCAGCATCCGCCACCGCTCAATCTGAAAACAACCCAAACGATAATGAAGTGAACCAATCTCAAGCACTAACCTCTCATGCCATATCATTTTTGCAGAATCGATACGAGAAAGTGGTGCTGGTAAAGAAACCTAATAACTACTACTTCGCCCCATCCCCAAATGGCTTCCCGGAACACACCTATCCACTACTGGAGATCCTTCGCAATCACCCCATCTATTACGCACTCACTACAACAAAACCTACCCCTGAAACCTATCTCACCCAATTTCTACTCAGTTCTAACATCTGCACCCTGAAAGATGCTGGATTAAGCATAGTGGGCTTTGCTTCACACCCAATTGTCAAATTCCTCATACCAATGGAGATGAACGTCGAAACCCTACGTCTTGCCCTGTGTAATATTCTGGTTATTATTTCAGGATTTATATATATATATATATGTATATATATATATGTATGATATGTATGTGTGTGAGGGGTAGTATTTAAAAAAAAGGGAGGTCGGCTAGTGAGCCGCCCATCACCTTTCTTTTATTTTATATTGATATAAATAGTTTTTAGAAGTAAAAGTACACACATACATACTATATTTGGAAAGTGTTTCTCTCTGAAGAACTGCACAGAAAGAAGAAGATTTCAAAGCCTTATTTTTTGATTTCTACAAGTGAGTGTATTAAGAGCTTCGAATATGAATTGCTTACATACAGTTTGATAAGCATTTGGAACTGGTTTTTCATGAATTTTGTTATATTTTATGTGTTCTTGCTTAAACCGTTCAAGTGTTGTCCGGATTGAAAACCGGACAATTAAACCGCTTGTGCTTTGTCCGGATAACTTATAAACCGGACAAGAGGTGACCGGATAACTTATAAACCGGACAAGAGGTGACCGGATAACTTATAAACCGGACAAGAGGTGACCGGATAATGTATAAACCGGCTAAGTGGTGACCGTATATATCATCTAAACCAGCCAAGTGGTGACCGGATATCATCTAAACCGGTCAAGTGGTGACCGGATATCGTCTAAACCGTTCAAGTGGTGACCGTATATCTCTAAACCAGTCAAAAGGTTAGTGATGTATTGTCCGGTATACTCTAAACCGGACAAGGGTTGTGCGGTGTATCGTCCGGTTTATTTTAAACCGGATAACGTTATAATTGAAGTATTGTCCGAACTTGTAATCCGGACAAAGATGTTAGTTATATTCAAAGTATTTTGACCGGACATCTAATCCGGACAAGTGATGTATTGACCGGACTTCAAGTCCGGATGAAAAGAGAATGTTTTTTTTGAAATGTTTTTGAAATATAATGGCAGTGTAACTGCGAGTGAGATGGCGATGTAACCGTGAGAGTGATATAATGGCAGTGTAACTGCGAGTGA
>NW_020200966.1:10933-14169 GCF_001531365.2 Cynara cardunculus var. scolymus
AGCCAAGGAAGACCTCAATCACCCAAACTTGATCTTACAGAGGTTCTTCGGCTTGGTCTTTGGAGACATGATTGCAGAGAAGCTTCCCTCTGCAGAGCCGAATGCTCGTTTATACCCAATGAAGGAGTTTCATCCAACAGAGCATGAGCTAGGCTACAAAAGCCCGAGGCCATTATCAAAAGCTATGCTCAAGTACCTTAGCAAAGGAGATAGGATGGCTTATAGACGTGGATACAGGAGGCCAAAGCTAGTCCCTGAAACCCCTCCACGAATAGGTATCCCCGTAGGTGAGAGAGTGCACAAAATGAGAGTTGAGGGAAGATTGGAGGAGCCTGCAGAGGCAAGGGAGCTGAGTGAGGAAGGACCGAGAGTAGTTAGTAGTCCCCCACGAAGGCCAAAGAAGTCTAAGAAGACTCACAAGGATGTCGATCCTTCTGAGAAAAGGAAAGAGAAAAAGTGACCCATAGAATAAGAGGGTCCAAACAGTCCTCTGCAAAAACCCAAAAAGAAGAAATCAAAGAAGGCCCAACCCACAGAGGTTGAGGTCACAGAGGCTGAGATTCAAGAAGGCCCGGCAGAGGCTGTACCTAAGTGCAGAAGGTTGCGCAAGGATGTTCTAGAAGAGTCCCCCACTAAGCAAATCCAAGATATAATCTTCGATCTCCATCAGAATTTTACAGCGCCCACAGAGGTGGTAGAATTGGGGACAAAAGTTGTACTAGACAACGAAGAAGAAGAAGTGGAGTTAGAAGAGGGTGAAAAAGATGCCGAAGGCACACATCCAAGCCCCCCTCCCAGTGCAACCCACATGGCTAGGGACCCTGTTCTAGAGGGAACCCCTATTGAAGAAAGCGTGCACACGCTGAACCCTGAACCAACCAACCTCGCAGAGGACATTCTTTCGTCTTTTGTCGAATGCACAAACCGGGAACCCTATTCTACCCCATCATTCTTTCAAAAGGATGATAGTTTTATCATAAGAGTCCATTCGCCCAAGGACTCGACACTACAAAGAGAGGCATCCGTTGCCCCTCCACATGTGAGTGAACCACCCAGTCATGCTTCAGAGGCATGCGAGAGAAACACCAAGGCTGCGGGTCTAGAACGCCCAAAGTCTCTACTCGATCCCTCTGCCAAGTTACGCTCTGAACCTATTCGGCACGAAATCGACAGAACACCGGTAGGCTCTCCAATTGGGGATGTCCGAGGATCTGGTGGAAGTCCCCGAGATGACAACGCCAAATTGGTCACTGAGGGCGCCTTACACTCCAAGGCTACTAGGTCACCATGTGTTGGTAATCTAGGTTCCCCGAGTGCCTATGTGACGAAGGAGGAGCTACAAACCTTCACCACAGAGGTACTCAAGAGGTTGGATGAGTTGAAAATCTTGTTCTCCTCCTCTCCGACGACAGAGGCACTTACACCTCTCACAGAGGCTCTGAAGGAATTGACTTCTACAACTTCTGAACTCAAGGCGGCCTTATCAGCCCTTCAGAGCTCTGTCCTCAACAAGGCTGATCTCACAGAAGCCTTCAGCGCGCTGTCTCTCAATCCTTCTTCCATCAACACACTCAAGACAGAACTGACAGAGGTCGCCGCTCTGTACGTTGCAAACTTGGTTTCCGCCGGCTACACGAACTACTCTGCCTTCAAGGATGAAATCAAAGAGATGTTCTCCTCTGCGATCACTGTTGGCGATGACTCCAAATCCTCCAGGGCTAACATTAACCATCTAGCCACTCGCAGAGAGATAGATGCAATGGTTGAGGCTCTCGGAGAGACCGTGCAGAAACACCACGACCATCTTCTCAAAGAGGCCTGAGCTACTAACGAATCCATCAGAGACTGCACGAAGCAACTCGTCAAGGAAGGTAACTCATTCCGAAACAAAATCTATCGATGCATCTCTTCCATGAAATGGGCCACAGAGATTGATATCAACACCGCCACTCTGAATGCTGAAATGGTAATAGAGAAGATGGAGAAAGCGGCCTCCAGAGTACTCAGGCGCTTGAAGAAGGCTCCTCTCACCTCGTCCAAGGCAGAGGCTACTCAAATCCATGATGATCAAGGAGGCAATGACCCTGATCGTCATGAGGGGGAGAAGAAGACAGAGCCAAAGAAATCAACCTCTGCCAAATCACTGAAAATAGTGGATTTTGCTGCAGCCCTATTCTCCAAAGAAAAATCTCCAGAGCCCACGGGGAAAGGCAAGGGTAAAGTGGTAGAGGATTCGCCAAAGAAAGGGTCTAGCTCTGAGACACTGGAGGAAATTAATGAAGATGAATATGACGACCCTGATCTGGTTCAAGCCCTTAAGGCTTCTTTAGCAGAGGCTCGAATGAAGAAAGATAGAGCTCCCATCCCCAAAGTTGGAGAAAGCTCTTCCAAACTAGCCAAGATACCTGAAGAGACGTCCACGGGTACGTTCGATGCTCTGTTAGGAACAGTCAAGCCAATCCTACCAGAGGGGTCTACTCGGAGGCCTATACTTGAAGAAGACACCAGAATACTAGAGTCTACCACAGTGGGGAGGGTTTCTGAAATTATAGATTCGATGAACAAAATTCCTACGTAGAGGATGCGTACAGAGCCCGTAACCACTGTTGAAGAGATTCTGCAGTGGCGTTACTCATCCACGGACCCAGAGCCCCCATACAATCAGAGCTAACTAGCATGCCCTCTGTCGAAGCAAAGTTTCACTTCTCTAAACTCACCAAGCCACCAGTGCAGGTCTTCTCAGAGCACGTTATTTGCTCACTAGAAACCATCTCTCCGCGCACCATGCTGAAGAAGACTGTGCTGTACACTCAATATACAGTGAAGAGGGATGATGGCAACCTCTACACTTTTACATATACTGATCTCCACAATCTGTGCGTATTTGATCTAATCTTCTTGCACAAGATCCTAAATAAGTACTTGAAGAGGAGGTCAAGCTACTCGATTTCTCACAGAAGGCTGATAGAGGTGATGCGTGCCCAAGTCAAATTCTACAGCCAGAAAGACTTCGATATTGCTATGGGGTTGGCCTAGCCAGAGCTGAAGATTACTCCTCCTAATAACAGACCCATTTGGCTGCATAGGTTCCATCCCAACACTATTATCCACAATCCCATCTTTGGGTTTGTTTTCTTGGATAAGGATGAGATACTAAGATTCTTCGATCCGAAAGAGGCGCATAAGTATTCAACAGAGTCCCTCGAATGGGTGTTCAACTCGGTGGTGACAGAGGT
>NW_020200966.1:14524-15811 GCF_001531365.2 Cynara cardunculus var. scolymus
CTTAAGTCAAATCTTGCACCCAACTGTCCACAATTACTTTTTCAATACTTAGGGGGAGATTGTTAGCTCCATTATTCCTATCTTGTAAAAGTATAGAAAAAGTATATCGCAAGTCTTGACAGAAGGTTAACTCCACAGAAGACAACAGAGGACTAGCGACAGAAGCCGTTTTGATCGAGCAAGTGAAGAATGGCAGAACCTCTGATGTGTCTCACAGAGGTTCTGGAAAATAGTCCTCTGTCAAAAGAACACATAAGTCATTTACAGCAGAGCCTCTGAGATAGCTCACAGAGGGTCTGCGGTTTTGGTCTTCTGTGAAGTTTCTGTTCTAACTGTTTTTCAAAGGTTGTTAGCCGCTTGTGCTTCTCACGTGACTAGAGCTTAATCGACTTTATTTGGACGACTCAAATGAAGAACACGTGTCAAAGATCTAGTCTCTAAGGTCGTTAGGAACTAGTATAAATAGCGGATAGGGTCTTTGTAATCAGTGTGCTTCTAGTATTGTAATTGTCAAATTTTCAATTGAAATGATTGAAAACCTTTGGAGCAATTTTATTGCATTCATCTTCTTCGTTGAGACTGTGTGTTCTTGATATTTCTAATCACTTACTCTGCTTTGCTCTTATTAATATCTCCGCTGCACTTCAATTGTTTTAGAGCTTATTTAGAGTATTAGATCAATACTAAAGTTGAATTTCAGATCCAACAATTGATGTAATACCTCATCATTCATTTCAGCAGTCTGTTCTTCTTCTTCACCTGACAAATATTTATCGGTTCTAACCATCAAGCACACATGTGCAACAACTTCAGTTTCATCTTCTTCATCAGTCAGATTCAACAAGTGTTCATCCTTAGCCATAAGTGCTTTGCCGACATCTCTTTGTTTGGACAGAAGAAATTTATTCTTGTAGTAGTCGGTATCTCGATTTACCGGCTTCCTACAATTTACAGCAAAATGGTCTTGCTTACCACAGTTATAACACTTAGTGTTCTCATTAGCTACACCTTTGGTAAATTTCTTCTTTTCTTCCGGCTTTTTCTCATACTTCTTCTCGAACCTCTTTTCTTCATTTTTCTTCTTCTCGCCAAACTGGTCTTTGTATTCATATTTTGAGCCTGACGAGAATCTCTGGTTGTTCGAGTGTGGCCTCTTTGAGAACTTCTTCTGGAATGCTTTGGTCAGCATTGCCATTGCCTGTTTGATCTTTGACATTTCAAAATCTGAATCTGAGCTGTTACTGTCTTCTTTTTCAGACTCACTTGACTGGCTAACTTTTTTGACTT
>NW_020200966.1:16151-18403 GCF_001531365.2 Cynara cardunculus var. scolymus
TGGCGATCAAAGCCAAAGGGATATTGAAACAGGACGACCCAGTCCAATCCAAACACAAGCTAGTCATCCAGAGGCCATCCTTCGAGCCTCTGGAGATGAACAAGCCGAGGAATCTCATACCTCATCATCCCTCTCTCAACAGAAAGGTGATGAAGAGATAAGAGCCCCTTCGCCTTAGGGCTCGCCACAACCTCTCACACACAAAAACGCATTTGTTGCTTCTGATGTTGAACCCATAGATCGTTCAGAGCGATCTTCATTTCGTGCACCACTACCCTCGGTATTTGATCTACCAAAGGGTACACACATCCRATTCACTTACTCAGCCTCTGAAGCTGAAGAAGAAAAAGAGGAAGAGGATGTCCAAACATCACGAGATAGTTCTTCTCTCGAAGGCTATCAAGGACATGATGGAAGTCCTTCGCGGCCTACCTTCACAAAAGGCCAAGAAGGCGCCTCAGGAACAGAGGCACAACCTGCAGCATCCGTTGCTGCAGGGGTTACCCCCTTAGCCGATCTGGTCACCAAGGCTGAGTTCCAGGCCTTTTTTGATACAGTTCCGCGCCTCATGCTCGAGCAACCGCCCAAGCAAACCACAACGCCATGATGACCAAGACCCCGATGATCAAGGTCTTGGACCTCGTGAGGGGGAGACAGAGGCAGCGGCTGCATATACATCTCCATCTGCTGGCTGCATATACATCTCCATCCGCTGCACCTACATCTCCATCCGCTGCACCAATGCAACCATCACCACCACACCAACCATCACCTCAAGAAACCCAAGCAAGGGAACCAGAGGCCTTRCCCTCTGATGATRAACCGCTTAACCAAGTTCCCTTAGCTACAACCCCATAACCCATCGTGTTGAGTTCCTCAACCGATGAAGAACCAACCACCCCACCATCACAACACCAATGAAAAGAAAATTTGTCATCCAATGAAAACTTGGAAGTTGATGTTTTTCTTCTAGATTAGTGTATGTTCTTCATATGTGTCTAGATTMGACTTTGTTATTTCATTACTTAGGGGGAGATTGTTAAACACCACAATGAAAAATGTAAAAAGTAATGAAAAACAAACAAGTGATGAAGAACCAGAAGACCAATGAAGACATCAAGGCAGAAACGACTAAGTCTGGATTCGACCATTGGATCAATGGACAGACTAACCAGAGGATCGATGGAAAGAACAACCATTGGACCGATGGACGAAGTTAGACCACTGGATCGATGGAAAGACCAAGCAGAGGATCGATGAACATTGGACCGATGGACGAAGTTCAACCAGAGGATCGATGGATGATGCGATGGAAAGAATCATTCTCATCGATACTCTGGACAGACAAACACTTAGAAGATTTTCTAAGTATTCATCCAAGCATGCAATGAAGATTTGAAGATAAGGATGAAATCATCACATTGATRATGACRGCTGRAGATGACAAATCAACAGCTGGAATTATAGTTTATCTTGTTAATAATGCTTATCCATGTAAAAGATAAATCTTATCTGTTAGCTAGACTATTTGCTAGAAAGTAGCAAAATATAGTTATCTTAGTATTAGCCAACTAATATAAATAGATGATTATGTCTATTGTAAAAAAGAGCGCATGTGAGAGAGAAAAGGCTTTTACTCTTTGTTTTACGTTTCATTATTTATAAAGTAAAACCTTTGAAGCTAAAAACTGTTCTTGAATGTTCTTATTTTATTTTTGAGTCTTCATAACTTTCTTCGTAAAATCACTATAATTTGGTTATTCATAACTAGATTATTAGTGTTATTGAGAGATCTGGGATCAACAAAATAACACGCAAAAAATAACCATTTTAGGCTCAAAAACCCAATCTGCACGAAGAACACTCAAGAACAGTGATGAACATCATAGACCTAGATCGATCAATCTTCAAAAATTCGTGAAAAAATGTGCAAAAATGGTTTAATCCTCTAATCGAAACTGCTGCAGTCTGCTCTGATACCAATTGTGAAGTCCAAGATTCATACAAACATGATAAGATCTTCAATAATCAAGATGAATAGAATAGTAGAGAGAATATCATCAAAGATTGATTTGATTGAGAGAGAGAAAATTACAGCTCAAATCTTGATTACAATCTGCTAATCACTTGGTAATGACAATTAAAATGAAAATACTATTTATACTAAGGAAAATAGTAAAGCTACACTATTACAAGGTAAGTAAACTAAGGAGAAACTTGAATACAATATTAAAGCTCTTACTCAAACCCAA
>NW_020200966.1:18828-21440 GCF_001531365.2 Cynara cardunculus var. scolymus
CACAATTCAGGAAGAGGCACTCCGAGGGGCAACCTAATACCCCCACGGGGTACGTTATCACAAGGGTCGATCCAAGAGGAAACCTCGTATGAGCCATCCGAAGATTACACGCCAAGCTCTCCTACACGCTCAAATTTGGAAGAAAAGATAGTGGCCCTTCAAGGAACAATTGATGAGTCAAATGATAGATTGTCCCAATCCTTAAGAGAAAATGAGAAGATGAGAGGATGGCTTGATAATCTGCAAAGGGCACACCTCAAGGCACTAACTGAAAATGGTAACCTGCTGGAGGAACGACACATATTGAGGTTGCAATTAGCGCAAGAGCGGAGAATAGCCGCTAGGAATTGGACTATGTGTATTGGAGATAGGTCTCGTTTCTATAAAAGAGTAACCGCAAATTATGTAGGTATTGTGAAAGGGTACCTTACCGCCTGGGTCCAGTGCTACAAAAGGGGTCCAAGAGTTAGCACACTGTGGCGTTCCCAGCCATCTTTAACTTTTGAACAATGTATGAGGGACCCATACCTCCCTGATATGCTTTAGAGGTGACGTTTGTCTACGAGAGAGAGATCTAAAAGTTCATTTCATATATTTAGCTATTCAACTACGCATTCTAGCTGATCTAGTACATTTTGGGATACTTTTGATATTTGACATTTTGGAGACATGTTCTAGTTGTTCAACATATCCCAAATTTTTGTGATGTAACAGGAATTTTTGTAACAACTTTCTCTCTCTCTCGAGTAATACATGGGTCGTCACATTACGTCACATTATGTTATGAAATTTTTCATGTTTGACCCAAGCATCTAGAAGTGTATTAAGTGATAATAAATTTATGCATAATTGTCGACCTAAGTTTTACTTGATAATTTTAGAATATCTAACTACAAGAAAAGCAACAATCACAGTTAGAAATAAACAGATCTCAAAGACTCTGAAAACATTACACTAATTAGGACTACGAACTTTACAAGGATGAATGAAAAGTATGTTTTACCTTATTACTCGTGTACGGTACTTGGTCTAAATTATTTGCAAACTGTTATATGATACTTGCATAAATGATACTATTTGGCAAAATTGGTTGATGAAGTTACAAGTATTAATTGTATGTATGACTTGTGCATCTTAATGGTGGGTTGGTTAGTAATGAGACGAGTCCCAACCATTGAGCAAGGAAGAAAAAGACTGAGATTTTACTTTCTACGCATAGCAATAAATATATATATATATATATATAATAAAATAATATGCATAAGTATGTTAATGGTCGAATGTTCATTCTATAGAATGTTGAAGAGAGTGACAAGGTCGATGAATGTTAATGGTCATGAAGATAATCGAGTCGAGGGTGTGACTTCAACTCCAACTGAAAACCGGAGCGGTCCCAATAGACCACCGATTCAGCTCGCACACCCGGAAGTGAACATCGCCAAAGAGATGGAACGTTGTATGCACGCTGCTTTGCCTGGAATGTTTGAATGCATTCAAACTGTAACACTTAAGATGGTTGATGCTCATTTGAAGCATACCAAACATCCGAGAAGTAAAACCTATGAAGTTAAAGAGTCATCTAAGAATGAATCTCACAATCATGAGGAGTCAAATGGGGAGGCACTCTTCGACCATAATGAGGTTAAGAAACCTAGTGGTAAGGGATGTAGTTACAAATCCTTCACCAGCACCTGCCCATCGGTTTTCAAGGGCAAAAATGGACCACTAGCAGCTATGAACTAGCTCGACGAGATGGAGAGTTGTTTACTGACATGTCATTGTGCACCAAATGATATGGTGCAGTTCACATCAACCAAGTTCAAATCGAATGCCTTGCAATGGTGGAAATCTATTAGAGCCACTAGGGGACTATCTAGGACTGCATCTCTCACTTGGGAGGAATTCAAGGAGTTAATGAGCGAAAATTTTTCTCACCACTCCAATTGAGAATATTAGAAAGTGAGTTCCTACAATTGGAGCAGGGAAACATGACTGTGGAGAAATATGTGGAGATCTTCATTGAGAAGTCACGATTTGCAGAGCATCAGGTGAATACCGAGATAAGGAAAGTGAATCGGTTTGTTGATGGACTGAAAAGGGAACTTAGGAGGCTTGTTGGAATGTCAAAACCACTACCTTTCAAGATGTGATAGAACTGGCCACCTTTGCTGAAAAAGACAGTTATGTCCCAGATGCATCTAAGAAGAGAAAGATCAACCAAGCTGGCTTGAAAAAATTCAAGAGAACTCAAGTCTTGGGGGGGAAAAGTGGGGCAATAGCTGCATGCACCACATGTGGAAGGAACCATCCAGGTGAATGCATATATGGCAAGGGAGTTTGCTTTACTTGTGGAAAACCTGGGCACAGGTCAAAAGAATTGTCACACCCCGTTAAAGCTGAAAAACGAGGGGTAACAGGTAAGCGAGTCACAACAACCGGTAATAAATAACATCATTCAAAATTTACAAATGTTCTAATTTATACATTCATAACTGAGATGGAATAGAAAACTTCTTTACAAAAACTTCAATTCTGGACTTAATCGGTATCGCCATAATCATGCTCCAAACACTCCATTTTACTTACTTCCTGAAAAGCATGAAACATAAAAC
>NW_020200966.1:23545-30266 GCF_001531365.2 Cynara cardunculus var. scolymus
AATCAATCATGACTAGATCCTAAATAAATATAGCTCTAAATATAAGAACCCTACAAAGGTGCTAACCTGATGCTCCAAGAGTGACGGATGTCACAGTCTCCCTAAGTCAGAAAAATTTTGTCCCGAAATTTATTTGTCAGTCCTTAACTTTGGACTCGATTGGGAACAAGTGAGGGTACTTGCTTTTCATGAAATCCTCTCTTTCCCACGTGTATTCCGGTCCATGCTTTGAAGTCCAATGAACTTTTACAATTGGGATTTTGCTATGCCTCATCTGTTTGACTTTTCTATCCATGATTTCTGTTGGTTGTTCAATGAAGCACAGATGTTCGTTAATTTGCACATCTCCCAATGGCATGACCAGAGTTTCATCGGTTAAGCATTTTCTAAGATTTGACACATGGAATGTATCATGAATAGCGCTCAGCTGTTGTGGCAGTTTCAACTTATATGCCACTGGTCCAATTCTCTCGGATATTTCAAATGGACAAATATATCGAGGACCCAATTTCTCTCTTTTCCCAAAACACATTATTCCTTTCCATGGAGAGACTTTTAGGAGTACTTTATCTCCTTTTTTCAAATTCTAATGGTCTTCTCCGGTTATCAGCATAACTTTTCTGGCGATCTCTTGCAGCCTTGAGTCGATTCTTGATGATTACAATTTTGTCAGTAGTCTCTTGGACAATATCAAGTCTAGTTAATTGTCGATCGCCAATTTCTAGCCAACTGAGTGGAGATCTGCATTTACGTCCATATAATGCTTCATAAGGCGCACATTGAATATTGGTATTATAACTGTTGTTGTATGCAAATTCGACTAACGGAAAGTGCATATCCTAGCTTCCACCAAAATCTATAGCATATGCACGCAACATGTCTTCCAATGTCTGAATTGTTCTTTCTATCTGTCCATCAGTCTGAGGGTGGTATGAAGTAGTTAGATCCAGATGTGTACCCAATCCTCTTTGAAGTGATTGCCAAAATCTTGACGTAAATCGACTGTCCCTATTCGAGATAATGGAGATAGGTACTCCATGCCGAGTAATTATTTCATTTATGTAAATTTGAGCCAGCTTCTCCATCTTATAATCTTCTCGGATCGGCAGAAAATGAGCAGATTTCGTCAGTCGATCTATAATCACCCAAATTGCATCATACCTTTTCCCAGTTCTGGGCAGCTTTGTGATGAAATCCATTGATATTTGTTCCCACTTCCATTGGAGAATCTCAGGTTGTTGAAGTAGACCAGATGGTTTTTGGTGCTCAGCTTTGACCATTGCACAAGTTAAACATTTTCCTACGTGAAGTGCAATGTCTTTCTTCATTCCAGGCCACCAATAGTGTTCCTTGAGATCCTTGTACATCTTATCCGCTCTCGAGTGGACTGAGTATTTTGATCGATGGGCTTCATCCAGAATTATGGATCTAAGATTGCCAATCTTAGGTATCCAAACCTTATTTCCCAAGTAATACACTCTATCAGATTTCAGTTGAAACTTAGTCTCTATGTGGTGTAGAGTTTCATTCTTCAAATTCTCCTCCTTTAATGCCTCTTTTTGATCCTCAAGAATTTGTTCCTTCAGACTGGTGCTCACTATTGCTCCTAACGCTCTCACCTTTGTTGGCTTCACTCTTTCCTTCCTACTCAGAGCGTCGACCACCACGTTTGCTTAGCTGGGATGGTACTTGATTTCGCAGTCGTAATCACTAAGCAACTCAACCCATCTTCTCTGCCTCATATTTAACATCTTCTTGTTAAGGATGTGTTGAAGGATTTTGTGATCAGTGTACACAGTGCATTTGATACCATAAAGGTAGTGTCTCCAAATCTTAAGTGCAAATATTACGTCCCCCAATTCTTGATCATGCGTAGTATAATTATTCTCATGCACTTTGAGTTGCCTTGAGGCATATACAATGACCTTATCTTTTTGYATTAACACACATCCCAATCCTTGATGTGATGCGTCACAATAGACCACAAAGTTTTCCGAACCCTTTGGTAAGGATAAGATAGGTGCATTACATAGCCTTTCCTTAAGGATCTCGAATGCCTCTTCCTGTCTCTCACCCCAGACAAACTTCTTGTCTTTCTGAGTTAAGGCTGTTAGTGGTTGTGCGATTTTTGAAAAGTTTGCGATGAATCGCCGATAATAGCCTGCCAAGCCAAGGAATTGACGAATTTCCGTCGGGGTTCTTGGGGCTTCCCATTTCTTAATGATCTCAATCTTGGCAGGATCTACCTGAATCCCTTTTTCATTAGCCACATGACCAAGAAATTGTAATTCACGAATCCAGAATTCGCATTTGGAGAATTTTGCATACAATTTCTGGTTCTGAAGTAACTCTAATATCATTCTCAGATGTTGCTCCTGGTCCTCCTTCCTTTGTGAATAAATCAGTATATCGTCTATGAAAACGATTACAAATTTATCCAAGTATGGTCTGCAGACTCTATTCTTCAGATCCATAAAGACCACTGGTGCATTGGTTAGCCCGAATGGCATAACCAAAAACTCATAATGACCATATCGGGTTCTAAATGCCATTTTGGGAGTGTCCTCCTCTCGAATTCTCACTTGACGATATCCGGATCGCAGATCGATCTTTGAAAAGTATACAACACCTTGGAGTTGATCGAATAAATCATCGATTCTGGGAAGGGGGTATCTATTCTTGATGGTCAACTTATTAAGTTCCCTATAATCAATGTACATTCGCATTGACCCACCTTTCTTTTTGACGAATAGAACCGGTGCACCCCATGGTGAGAAACTAGGTCTTATGAATCCTTTATCCAACAATTCTTGGAGTTGACCTGACAATTCCTGCATTTCTGATGCAGCCAATCGATATGATGCTTCTGCCACTGGGGCAGCTCCAGGGATTAAGTTGATACCAAATTCGACTTGTCTCGGCGGGAGTAGTCCTGGTAAATCCTCAGGAAATACATCAGGGAACTCCCGAACTACAGGGAAATCATCAATACATTTCCCTTTGACCTTCTTATCAACAACATGCGCCAAAAATGCGAGATAATTCTTCTTTAAGTACTTTCACATCTTCATGCATGATACTATCCTAATTTTTCGATCTGACTCGTCTCCTCGAATTGCAATTGAGTCATTTCCTTCTTAAGGAATTCAGATAACCTTTTCTGAACAGACTATTTCACCTCGATTTTTGGATAGCCAATCCATGCCAATGACTATATCAAAGCTTCCTAACTCAATTGGAATAAGGTCTATGCTAAAATCCTTGTTGGCTAAACTTAGTGTGCAGTCCATTATTATGTCTCTAGCCTTAATTGCTTGTCCATTAGCAAATTCTATTATGTAAGCTTCTTTCAACCTTTGGGGTCTTAGGTTAATCTTTGACTTAAAGTCTAATGATACAAAGCTTCTATCTGCCCTTGAATCAAATGATATCTATGCAAATTCATTATTCAAGAGAAATGTACCTGTAACCACATTAGGATCGTACCTAGCTTCCTTTGCTCCAATCTCAAATGCTCGGCCCCGTGCTTGACTTTCTGGGTTTCCTTGGTAGGCTGATCGGGCTTGGTTAGCATTAGTTCCTTGTTTTCTCTTTGGGCAAACATTCCTTATGTGGTCCGGACTCCCACAATCATAACACAATCGTTTCCTGCAATCTTTCACGGCATGGCCACCTTTGCGGCATCTTTGACAGATGATGCAATTTCCCCAGTGTGGATATTGGCATTTGTTGCACTTAGGTTTGTTTCCTTGGTTCATCACCTGGGTTTGAACCCCAAAATTCCCTGCTACTTTCCTATTTTTGTCAAATCTTCCCCCAAGTCTTCACTTCCCATGTTCCTCCATCTTTCTGTTTCCTTTAGCGAATTCTCCAGATCGAACAGCATTATTCGTGAGTTTGGTGGAAATGTTTATTGCCTCCTGAAGGGTCTTTGGGTTTGCCGAGGTGATGTTTCCTCGAATCTCTGGAGACAATCCCCAAATATATCTCTCAATTCGAACTTCCTCGGGTGTCACCATATGTGGCACTAAGTTTGATAACTCATGAAATCGAGCAGTGTATGCAACTATGTTTTCCCCTTTCATCTCATGGTTCCACAACTCCATTTCCAACTTTTGGAGTTCACTTCTTGGACAGTATTCGTTCTTAAGTAATTTCTTGAACTCTTCCCATGAAAGTTGATTGGCCGATTCTCGACCCCTAGTCTGAACTAATGTGTTCCACCATGTCAGTGCTCGACCTTGCAGTAAACATGATGCATACTCTACTTTGTTTGCTTCAGAGCATTTACTAATATGGAGGACAGATTCCATTCTTTCCATCCAGGTTAGTAATCCTACGGCTCCCTCGGTTCCATGAATTCCTTTGGGTTGCAAGATCTGAAGGATTTATAAGTGCACTCTCTGGGTGTTCTAGGCTCAAAATTTGTTGGTTGGTTAGTGTTTAATCATGCCGCTACCTGGCTGACAATGTTGGGGAGTGCAGCCAATAGTTGTTCTGATACGAGTTGTGCCACCTTAGGGTTTTCTCTTCTTGGTGGCATTTTCTAGGGCCTAAGTTAGAAGGGAATTTCATCATTATTATGACAATAACAAGGACAATAACTTCCAGTCATTTAAATGATGCAAGGGATATTCATCGAAGGGATATCATTCAAGCATTTATATAACCGACAGAAAAATCTTATATTTAATCACGATTCAAGGTAGACAAACATTTTTCAAAAGGCATCACAATTTCATTGTTGACTACAGCCTATCAAAACAGTTCTTGGATTTCTTTGCAAAAGAATGGGTATCCTACCACTAGTAAACCTTTCTAGAACAACATCCACCCGATCAATATTCCTAATATCAACATCATCATCCCACTCACCACCAACCATCTATACAATCTCCTAATCTCCCGTCTCGCAGCAATGACGACATCCGTGTTTCTCATCATGCGTTGGTGGTGCACTTCCATCACATCGGACAGGTTGTTTAAAATATGGTGGTGGTATCCCAGCCGGGTCTGGTGAACTTGAGTATCTGATGCGATTCTCTGCACCCATTCTCGTTCAGCCAAATTCATGCCCCGAGTGCAGGATGCAGGTACTTCGGTCACCACTTGGGAGATCCTGTTCCCTACATGTGGTTGGGATGACTCTCCCCTAACTCTGGCAGAGTTCTCAAATGTCACTCGTCGAGGAAGTGGAACACTTTTCCTTGGTGTAACTCTAATCCTTGATCCATGATAGGTTTGTGGTGGGACATCGGGTACTGGCTCCGATGGGGGTAATAGGGATGCTGGTGGGGAAGCAGATGCTCCGCTAGTCGCAGTATCCTGCTCATATGGGTCTATCTCTTCATTGTTGGATGAACTTCTTATGGATCGACGAACCACGTAACCAGATTCGTCGGCCGAGTATTCACTAGCATTAGGTGATGCCATAGTGATCTCTGACATTAATAATCTTAATTACTAAATGTACCATCTAAAAATGCATAGTGTTATAACATAAGCTTCTAAGCAAGGCTACGAATGGCAATCAAGCTAAGGCCTTAAGATAGTCAAGTCTCTGGTTGTAGTACCAGAGCCTCTGGTTGCATTAACAGAGCCTCTGGTTACCTTTCCAGACTTAGAAAAATTTCAGATTTTAGTTCATTGATCCTCTGATTCAACTTACATCGCAGCTCAATGGATCTCTGGTCCATTGACTTATGGTTTTCCCCATACCTAGTAGATCAGTGGATCTCTGGTCCATCGACCTCTAGTACCTCATACTTAGCAGATCAATGGATCTCAAGTCCATCGACCTCTGGTTTCCTTCTAACCAGTGCTTCTGGTACAATCATGAGCACTTAACAAATCTAAGGAATTTCTATCCCATCGCCTCTGGTCCTTCTAACCAGAGCTTCTGGTGCATAAAAACACTTAACAATTTTAAAGGATTTCCATCCCATCGCCTCTGGTTCTTCTAACTAGAGCTTCTGGTCCTACATGGACACTTAACAAATACATGGATTTTCTATCCATCGCCTTTGGTTCTTCTAACCAGAGCTTCTGGTTCAACATGGTTAACAATTACATGGATTTTCTATCCATCGCCTCTAGTTCTTCTAACCAGAACGTCTGGTCCAACATGGACACTTAACAATTACATGGATTTTTCTATCCTTCACCTCTGGTTCTTCTAACCAGTGCTTCAGGTTGGTCTAGGGCAATGGATATTCATAAATTATGCAACACACACAAAGTCATGCTTTTCACACAGTTTCTTGACTGGAGCATATTCTTAGTAACACCGATTAAGTCCTTCTATTATATGCAAATTAAACATAGGTGATCAAGCTTTGTTTAATTGACGTATAATAATGTGACCCGCTTTGCATGAATAGGTATACTTTTAAGTCACTTGAAAACTATTTTGAAAATATTTGGTTATAGTTTATGGTTTTTAAGGAAAAACCGATGTTCTCTATAACCGAAGCTCTGATACCAAATCTCTCACACCCCGTTAAAGCAGAAACACGAGGGGTAACATGTAAGCGAGTTACAGTAACCGGTAATAAATAACATCATTCAAAATTTACAAATGTTCAAATTTATACATCCATAACTGAGATGGAATAGAAAACTTCTTAACAAAAACTTCAATTCTGGACTTAATCGGTATCGCCATAATCATGCTCCAAACACTCCATTTTACTTACTTCCTGAAAAGCATGAAACATAAAAC
>NW_020200966.1:31386-63342 GCF_001531365.2 Cynara cardunculus var. scolymus
GTGGCGGCCATTTGGGGTCTAAAATCATCATCTTCCAAAGAGCTATAAATTTATTTTTAAAGCTAACACATTCAGCTAGCTTCTAAAAGAAGATTCGCTTATTTTTAACAAGTTTTTACAGAATAAACCGATTTAAGATGCATGCAAGATTCTGTTAGCAAAGTTCTTTTTACACGGTATCTTGCATCAAGAACTTGACAGTTCAGAACTCAGCTTTATGGTCAAAAACCCGCATGCAAATACCTTTATCAACTTTTCTTGAGTTCTAATCGATTGCAGATCATAGATTATCATCATTTTTCAAGACACTTTCATGTCATTGATGTATAATCTCCCACTTTGGACTCTCCAGAAAGTTTGTTTATAAAAAGTTCAGGGAGTAATGTGCAGGACAATAAGAAATCTTGACGAAGAACGAGATTAATGAAGCTAGTCCCTTACCTTTTGAATGAAAACTTGAATAATCCACAAAGCGGATGAGTTTCTTAATGATGCTAGAAGGCGTAATCGGCTGGAGAGTGTGTTCTAGAGAGAGAGAGAGAGAGAGAGTAGGAAGATGAGAGGTTTATGCAATAGTGAAGATGAAAATGAGAATTTTCAAAGGAAGTGAGGTATTTATATGTGAGATTCAAGAAAGGAATGGGCTGGCCTCAAAGACCCAAGTCCATTTAAAATTGTTTTTCTTTTAACAATTTAAGGCTCATTTAAATTTATATTCAAAATACATTTTTTATAAAAAAATTATTATTGTTATTAAATCAAAACTTCACCTTTTTGGTCAAATTATTTGGGCATTCAAATGGGATTTTTATTTTAATTTGGACTTTATAATATCAACTTTATTATTTTTGGAGCATTTGTTAATATATTTTGGCATTACATAAGTTAACTTTATCCGTTACTCGTCGGAACAAGTCTTACTGAACTATACTTTTTGGAAGCTAAGCCAGATGAATTCTAATCAATCATGACTAGATCCTAAATAAATATAGCTCTAAATATAAGAACCCTACAAAGGTGCTAACCTGATGCTCCAAGAGTGACGGATGTCACAAGAATGCAAGGCTAGACCAATCTGCTACTCGTGCGGTGATCCCGGACATTGCCAAAGTGAATGCCCCAAGAAGAACACGGAGTCACAAAGGTTGCTCGAAGGATCAAGCGGAAAGAAGCCTGAGGCGCCAAAAGTAAAGGGTCGAGTCTTCCAGATGACTGCAGAAGAAGCAAAGGGCACACCCGATGTAGTGACAGGTACATTTCTTGTCAACAAAATACCTGCAAGAATGTTATTTGATTCGGGTGCAAATAAATCTTTTGTCTCCACTAAGTTTTCCATACGATTGGGAAGGTCACCTATGTTACTTAGTCAAAACTTATAGGTCGAAACTACTGATGGTAACATCACCATGGTGCGAGAGTGTTTTGATAACTGTACAATAGAAATTGAGGGTCAAGACTTTGAGATCCATTTATTACCTATGGGCATTAGAGAATTCGATGTTGTCATAGGAATGGACTGGTTGTCTAAACATCAGGCTCACATTATTTGCTTCAAGAAACTAATTCGTGTGAGAAATAAAGATGGGAAGGAGATCACTGTGTACGGTAGTCGGCTTGGCAATCACGTTAACCTCATATCTGTGATCAAAGCTAGAAGATGTATTCATAAAGGATGTGAGACGTACTTAGCATATGTCATCAATGCTAAAATGAAAAAGGGAGCTATAGATGAGGTCCCAGTGGTTTGGGAATTCCCTGATGTGTTTCCTGATGACCTACCAGGGGTACCTCCTAAAAGACAACTCGAGTTTAGAATTGAATTAACACCCGGAGCCACACCGATTGCTAAGTCACCTTACCGACTAGCACTATCAGAAATGCAAGAACTGATGAACCAAATCCGAGAATTGTTGGATAAAGGGTTCATCCGACCGAGTTCGTCCCCATGGGGAGCACCAGTGCTGTGAAAAAGAAAGATGGATCAATGCGCATGTGCATCGACTATAGGAAGTTGAATAAGGCGACAATAAAGAATAGATACCCACTACCTCGAATAGACGACTTATTCGATCAACTACAAGGAGCAAGTTACTTCTCAAAGATCGACCTACGATCAGGCTACCACCAGTTGCGAGTTCGTGAAGAGGATGTCCCAAATACGGCGTTTAGAACTCGTTATGGGCACTACGAGTTTTTGGTCATACCTTTTGGTTTGACAAACGCCCCCGCGGTATTCATGGACTTGATGAATCGAATATGCAAGCCTTATTTAGACAAATTCATCATCGTCTTCATTGATGACATTCTCGTATACTCAAGAAACAAAGAAGAGCATGAGTGTCACCTACGTACAGTAATGGAGTTACTAAGAAAAGAGAAGTTGTATGCCAAATTCTCCAAATACGAGTTTTGGATCCGTGAAGTACAATTTTTCGGGCATATGATCAACCAAAAGGGTATCATGGTGGACCCAAGCAAGGTAGAAGCACTAATGAAATGGGAAACTCCAAGATCAGTAACGGAGATAAGGAGTTTCCTAGGATTGGCCGGTTATTATCGAAGATTCATAAAGGATTTCTCAAGAATAGCCCTCCCTCTAACATCCTTAACGAAAAAGTCAAGCAAGTATGTGTGGGGGACAACCCAAAAGGATGCTTTTCAGATCTTAAAAGAAAAACTCTGTAGCGCTCCAATTTTATCATTACCTGAAGGCTCGGAGGACTTCGTAGTATATAGTGATGCATCTCAACAAGGTTTAGGATGTGTACTTATGCAACGAGAAAAAGTGATTGCTTATCACGACAATTAAAAGATCACGAAAAACGCTACCCAACACATGACCTAGAGCTAGCGGCGGTGGTGTTCGCATTGGAAATATGGCGACACTACTTGTATGGAACTCGGTGTGTGATCTTCTCATATCATAAAAGCCTAAAATACTTGTTTGATCAAAAAGAGTTAAACATGAGACAAAAAAAATGGATGGAGCTACTAAAGGATTACGACTGTGAGATTCGTTACCACCCAGGAAAAGCCAATGTGGTCGCCGATGCCTTGAGTCGCAAGGATCACATAACACCCATCCAGATAAAGGCTATGAGCTTAAGAGCCACCACAAGTTTGATTGAAAAGTTATTAGAGGCTCAAAGGGACGGTTTAATGAGGGAGAATCAAAAGAAAGAGAGGATTGTGGGTCAAGCACAATTCCTCGTAGATGACACCCAAGGGTTGAAACGATTTCAAGGTAGAATATGGGTCCTAAAGGTTGGACCATGTAGGGACATGATTTTAGATGAGGCTCATAAGTCAAAATACTCAATTAACCTGGGAACAAACAAAATGTACAGAGATTGAAGACCCTTGTATTGGTGGCCAGGAATGAAGAAAGCCATTGGCAACTATGTGGAACAATGTCTAACTTGCCTGAAGATCAAAATAGAACATCAACGATCATATGGACAATTGCAATCTATGGAGATCCCAGTTTGGAAATGGGATCACATCACCATGGACTTTGTGATAAAGCTGCCTAAGACCTTACGAAACCATGATGCAATTTGGGTAATAGTGGATCGATTAACGAAATTCGCTCACTTTTTGCCAATAAAGGAAACATACACTTTGGATGAACTTGCCAAGTTGTATATCGACGAGATTGTCTCTCATCATGGAGTACCGTTGTCCATCATCTCCGATAGGGATAGTCGATTCACTTCCAACTTCTGGAAGACTTTTCAGCAGGAGTTAGGTTCGAGAATCAAGCCTAGTATGGCTTACCACCCACAGACAGACGGACAAAGTGAGCGAACTATTCAAATACTCGAAGATATGTAAAAGGCATGTGTTATCGACCTAGGTGGAAATTGGGATAACCACTTACCCTTGATAGAATTCTCCTACAACAATAGTTACCATAATAGCATCCAAGCAGCACCATTCGAGGTGTTATATGGGAGGAAGTGTACAATACCAGTTTGCTAGGAAGAAGTTGGGGAAAAGCAGTTAGTTGGGCCGGAGTTAATCCAACAAACATCCGATAAGGTAGTCCAAATTAGAGAGCGACTAAAGGTTGCTCAGGATCGGCAAAAGAGCTATGCTGATAAAAGGAGGAAACCAATTGAATTTCAAAAGGATGATAAAGTAATGTTGAAGGCATCACCTTGGAATGGCTTACTTAGGTTTGGAAAGAAAGGAAAGTTGAGACCACGTTACATAGGACCATTTTATAAGTCGAGTGGGAGCAGTTGCTTACCGACTAGAATTACCTGATGAGCTTCAAGGGATTCATAATACATTCCATGTGTCGAATCTAAAGAAATGTTTAGCTAAAGAAGATGTTGTGGTCTCACTGATGAGGTAAGCATAAGCGAGAGGCTAAGCTTCATTGAAGAGCCGGAACGCATATCGGATTGAAAGATTAAAACACTAAGAAACAAGGAGATTCCGTTGGTATTAGTACATTGGAAGTTTCACAAAGGCCTCGAAGCAACTTGGGAACCTGAAACCGAGATGAGATCTAAGTACCCCCAGCTGTTTAGCTAGGTTGAAATTTCTAGGACGAAATTTTCTTTCAAGAGGGGGAGAGTTGTAAAACCCAAAATTTTAAATATATAAAAAAATAATATTATACGAGTCTTTAAATAAATAATTTTTATTTATTAAATTTATTTGAAGTGTTAAAATATTTATGTGGTTAGTTGAAGAAATAATTATCGAAATCTTAAAATTTAAAAATGACCAAAATTGAAATAAAATGTTGATTTAGGGGTAAAAAGTGTAAGTCTTATTAAAATAGTGAAATCAGGGGGCTAGTGGTAAATGTCAGAAAGTTCAGGGAGTAAATGTCATCTTTTTCAAAGATGAGGGACCTGTTTTGCCAACAGTAGAAGTCTGTTTGGAGAAAACGACCCATCAGCCAAAAACTCGCGATTTGGTCCGATTTCGTCAACTAATAAGCCAAAACTCTTGCATATAAATATAGAGCACCGACTTAAGATCATTTTGGTTCAAATAGCTAAGAAAATGAACGATTATTGAGAGAGAAATCTAAGTTTGAAGTTCGGGTTGAAAATCTCGGTTTTTCCACCGATTTTAGGTGAGATTCTTAACCAATCTCTTGATTTTTATTTCTATGACTTCGTTTTTAAGTACTCTATCAAACCCCGGTAGCCTYATGTCTCATATTTGTGTTTTCGTTGTTCGATTTTTATGTTTTAAGTTGTTAAGTTTTAGTTTTAATAACAAACTTTAAATGAGTAAATGAAACTCATTTCTTGGTGAAAATTCGTGTTCTTTATGTCAAAGAGTTGGTAAAAATATTACCAAATGTTTGGTGCAAAAAGAATGAAGAAAAAAGATCAAGAAACGAATCATTTTGGGCTCAAAAAGGATAAAATCGTGCAACCATGGCTGCTGGTTCTGTTTGGGTTGAAACCTAGTTCGGGTAGGGTTGGCAGGTCTGGTCCGCGTCCGTTTACTTTTTAAAAAAAATCGGGAATAAGGGCATTGAGGGCAGGATTCGAACCCGCGACCTCAGCCCAGAAGCTTCGAACGCTAACCAGTAAGCTAACGTTGAATTATGTTAATCTGATGCACTTATTATATTAATATTTACTAAACGTTTAAGTTTCAGAAAGTTATTTTCTCCATAATAACTTTACAAGACTCTCATCAAGTTTATTTTTATTTTGAAAAATGCAAACTCTGACCCAGTTTCGATTATTTATCTCATTTAGTTACCAAAATGACCCTATAAGTGGGAAATCGGTATTTTAGCAATACTTTGCGTATTTGCTTCCAAAATTTACCGAAATAACCATATATCTTGGGGATTGGTCTATGAGCTTCATTATTATTATTATTTTTATAAAATTTCCAAAATGACCCTACATTTGGAAATCGGTATTTTAGCAATATTTTACGTATTTGCTTTATAAATTATCGAAATGACCCAATGTCTTGGAATTGGTATCTATGTGTTATTTTAAATCTAATCCTTATGAAATTACCAAAATGACCCTACAATGTGGAAATCGGTATTTTAACGATACTTTACGTATTTGCTTTATAAAATTACCGAAATGACCCTATGTCTTGAGATTGGTATCTAAGTTCTATTTTGAATAAAATCCTTATGAAATTACCAAAATGACCCTAMAATATGGAAATCGGTATTTTAGCAATACTTTAAGTATTTGCCTTGTAAATTACCGAAATGACCCTATGTATTGGGAATTGGTATCTAAGCTTTATTTTGATTATTATCCTTATGAAATTATCAAAATGACCTCACAATTAGGGAATCGGTATTTTAACAATACTTTGAGTATTACTTAATAAAATTACCAAAATGCCCCTATGCTTTGGGATTGGACTATTAAGCATAATTTTAATATTCGACTTATGAAATATACCAAGAATGTTCTAAATTAGGAAATTGGTTAAAGTTATACCTTTGGTATTCGGCTTCTTAAGATTTRCCGAAATGCCCCTAGACTTGGAAAATTGTTATTCTAAACATTATTTCGAGTATTAATTATGTTGAACTTTAAACTTATGGAATGACCGTTATTTATATGTGTGACATGTTGTCACCTTTATTTACTTGCAAAGTTTAAAAGAGACGTTTTGACCTCAAAACATTATTTACGTTGCAAACTATTTAGTTTAGTTATTTTGTTAAAATACTTATTGTTCAATAAAATGTGAAGTGTATTGCACATTTTTATAAAAATGTACGAGCAACAATTAATATTATGTCGACGTCACATTATTAATAATATTTCGAGAAAATATTTGAGCGAACTTGAGATATGATGGTATCGGGGGTTGATCAATAAAAAGAAAAGTCCTGTTAAGATTGTTAAGGAATAGTAATCAATTTAATTACGATTATTTAAGATGCTTAGAAATAGTATACATTATCATGTAGGTTGCCCTTTTTTAGAGAAAGACCTATCGAACGTTAACAATTCAAGGTGAGTACATTATGCGATTCTTATGGGATATATACATTATTATTACAAAAGTATTTTATCCATGATATTTGCATGATGTGTTTATATGCATATGATGATAACTTGATTATTTGATGTGCATGATATTTAAGTATATGCATGATATGAAAGGTGATGTTGATGARAAAGATTATGATGACTTGATATTATCAATATGATATTCAAGTATGTRTWTAATGTGRAAAATGACGATGATGCATATGTGATTTATGTTGTCACTTGCATGAGATGTATGTTGCATGTCACGATGAGATTTGCATTAATGAGTGAGTATTGCAAACGAATGATATGCAACTAGTATGATTCGGCAAGATTCGTCCACCGTACGGGGTGGGATGGACATTAAAGGAGGGCTTGCAATTCCAAGGTCTTGGAGTCCTCGTCTACATAATACACCACATACGCAAAGAAAGGTGACGAGCCGAGGCCTCACTTGCAAGATAATAACTAAAATACACTAAAACACTGTTTATGTGTGTATGTGATCATGAAACCATATTGTATTCACTAAGCTTTTAGCTTATACTATACATGTATATATCTCAGGTATCAATTGTCAGTAAACGCGTTGAATGAAGAAAGAGGAAACTATGTTTTGAATCATGCTTGATTAGATATTTTAATTAGCATTGATTRCGTTAAAGTATTTTACGCTTCCGCAATTATGTAAAGAATTATGTTAAACATATTATGTGTGTTTGAAATTTTAAGTTCGTATTTTTGTTCATGACATAAGTTATTAAGAATGACGTTGCGGCACTCGAATGAAAAAAAAAATTCGGGGCGTGACAGATACATCCACCTATATTGGACCGGACCACCATTTATATCTTCACGTATCAAATGTATTATGAGGTGTCCATTGAATCAAAGAATTCAGACGGAAAGACCTTTTCCAGCATGCAAATTGTTTGAATAATACTTGTTTGCAATGGAACCAAGTCATATATGTATAACACCCCTTTACGAAAGAATATGCACAACACCGTTATTACATCCCATATCGAAGTTTGCATCATCCCTCGTACAACAATAGGAAGAAATTGTCGCATAAACACATGACAATCATGAATCTTGAAGCTATAAAAACTAGAATCTTCTAGGTTCACACAACTCCTTATATTCGAAGCATACCTGTCGGGAAAATTCAAACTTCTTCAACCATGCATAACTTGTTTTACTTGTTGTTTGCTCAAACTGTACGATGACTTCGGTTTCACTACTTTGTTGTCTGGCATGGCAATGTGCAAATCCCGTCAGTCGCAATGAATCTCTACATCCCTTCTCTCCTTTACAGTGTCTTTAGTTTTAGACATATCCATGATGGTGTTAAAGATATTCTAAAAAATGCTCTTCTCATTATGCATGATGTCGAGGTCATGTCAGATAAAAAACATCTTCCAATATGGAAACTCCTAAAAGATGCTTCTCTTTACTCAATTATGAATGGTTTTGAACCTGCTAATTTTTCTATTTTTAAACTGTACGGGCAGCCCTCATAAACAGTTGGATGGTGACGAACGAACTCCCAGATTTCTTCACTAGTTACCTCAAGTGGTGGACCGATTAACACCCTGTTACCTGCCATAAATCCTTTTCGATCACGACGAAAGGGGTGTGCTCTAGGTAACCATCTACGATGACAATCAAACCAACATGATTTCCCTCCATTTTTTAACTGGAAGGAATCCACCAACCCATGGGCAGGCTAATTTTCCATGCGTGCTCCAACCCAACAACATTACATATACGGGGAAGTTGATGACACTCCATAGTAGTATAGCCCTCATCTCGAAATTATTCTTAAGATACATATCATATGTAAGAACGTTCTCCCTATACAACATCTTTAGATCATCGATTAACGGCCTGAGAAACACATCCATATTCTGACCTGGGCTCTTTTCTACCAGGGATGACCAATGTAATCTCAACATATGAATCTTTCAAATCCATCCAAGGAGATAAACTGTAGATTTTAATAAAAACGGGCTATAGTGAATACGAATTCGAAGTTGAATTATTCAGGTTGAAACCACCGGTGCATAACCCAAAACGAACATTCCGGATCTCACAAGAAAAATCAAGATCCCTCATGTCGAAATGCTTCCAAGCCGCACCATTACTTGGATATACCATCTCACCCGGTTTTGACTGATGATCTAATGCCACATCATCTCTTTTGCAATTTTTGGAGACATATACAATCTTTGGAGTCTTGAAACAATTGGTAAGTACGTCAACACCAAGTTAGGGGCCTTCTTTCATTCACTGGTCTAGTAACAACTTGCATTGCATAGTTCGACAATGGGTCAATCCATAATCATGCTTGTAAAATAGCATGCAATGGTTTTCGCAAGCTTCGATCTTTTGTTTTGGTGGAGCAAAATTTTTCAAAATCTTCTTCATCTCATAGAAGTTACAGGGTAATTTATCACCCTCGAGTAGCATCCGCTTAAAAACAAAAATAGCTTTATTATATATCATCTCAGGTACATTACATTCCGCCTTCCAATGCAACAAACTCGTCACAACTCCTAATTTTGAAGAAGTTTGACACCTATCCTATAAAGGCTCATCAACAACTTGTAACATGTTATAAAATCCCTGGGCAGAAGGATTAGGTGTTTGCTCTTCCAATGTCATGGCATCATGTACCATGTGATTGTTCACCATTTGGAAAATAGCCTTCATTATGATCAACTATAGGATTAGATGATTAACCCACGTCTTGATGAGATACATGGCAATAGGTTTTACCACGTCCCCACAAAACGGTATAATCAGACATGAAACCATATAACATAAAGTGTAGTTTCATGTTTTCCATTTCTCTATAGGATTTGTTTCGACAATTGAAGCAAGGACATCTGATTTGGAACACTATCCCACTACCTGTAGTTCCCCTTTCAATATAGTCTTCATTGGCACAGGCAATCCCAAAAAACCTTCCAACTATCTGACATAGGTCAGGCTAAGAGCCACCCAATCATCATTTTTTCTATACATTCATCCTCTATTTGTCGATATATTCAATAACTACAACAAAGAAAGAAATATTTAGTTGACATAATCAACATAAAGGTGGTGTAGAGAGGTTTGACTACTTAAAAGTCAAACCGTTGGTTTAGAGGAGTTTTGTATGACTTTAAAACTCTAAGTGTAACGGTTTGACTACTTGAATGGGCAAATCCAACTCATTCCTTATACCAATTTAAATAAAATTCATCCCTAACCTTATCAAATTGAAATGGTCAAATGTGGTGTTCAAGAAAATCATCAAATCAGTAAATCAAATGTGGTGTTCAAGAAATCAACAAATCAAATTTGTGTTAAAAGAAGAATTTATATCCCTTAAGATGGTGGTCGGCGACGGTGAGGTGGTGGTGATAGTGACGGTGGTTGGCGAGGCGGTGGTGACAGTGACATCAACGGTGAGGTGGTGGTGTCGGTGATGGTGGTCGGCGACGGTGAGGTGGTGGTGACTGTGACAGTGGTTGGCGACTGTGACGGTGGTTGGCGACAGTGTCTCTCCGGCTTGATATCTCTCTCGTTGTCTCTGTTGGTCGATCTCCTCTCTCGATCATAAACTGAATAAAAGCGGCCAGACCTAGGTTTTTATGTTGAAAAGTCAGCAACGGATTTCCGAGGGAAATTCTGTCGCTAATAGGTATACTATAAATTAATTTTTTAAACTCATATTAATTAAATTAATTTTTAATTGATAACTATAGATTTAATTAATTATTGATTATTAAATTATCAAAAATTTATTATTTATTAGTATATTACAAAAATTAATTGATTACCGAATAAAGCCCAATGAAACCATTTAAGACCCAATAAAATCGAATAAAACCCAAACGACACACACATATTATCTATACATTCACATATACACATACATTTATAAACATATGTACAACATATATACATCATCCGATACATGTATCTAGCTTCAACAATATATACATAGATCCAATTATGATTAGCAACCAGCACACATATATACACATCTTGTATACAAATGTATATAACAGGGCCAACAGGTATAAATACATATAACACATACACATGATGCATCCACATGTGTACATATAACACACATTATTTAGACATTCGCATATACACATACATTTAAACATATATACAAAATATATATATCATCCATACATGTATCTTCAACAATATATACATAGATCTAATCGTGGTTAGCAACCAGCACACATATATACACATCGTGTACACATATGTATATAACACGGGCCGACGGGTATCTATATAATACATACACATGTGTACATATAACACACACCTTCAAATATATATATATATATATGTATATACATCATCTGATACATGTATTTTCAACAATATAAAGATAGATCTAATTATCACGGTTAGAAGCCAAAACACACACACAGATATATATATATATATATATATATATATATGAAATATATATATATAATACATATACATATGAAATATTCACATAAATATGTGTACATATGACACATTGAAAATGAGAAAATAAAAAAATAGGATAATCCATTATAGATCCCTCGCTGATCAGCGACGAATCTGCGAGGGATATCACATGTCCTCGCTAATCCATCGTTGATCAGCGAGGGATCAGCGAGGGAATTGGTTTTTGGCCAGATCCCTCGCAGATCAGCGATGAATCAGCGAGGGATTGACCAAAAACCAATTTCCTCTCTGACCCGTCGCTAATCTGCGACGGATCTACGAGGGAATGACGAAAAACCAGTTCCCTTGCAGATCAGCGATGGATCTACGAGGGAACTTGTTTTTGGCCAATTTAATGCAGATCCGTCGCTGAGGGAATGGGAAAAAAATGAGTTCCCTCACAGATCAGCGACAGATCAGCGACGGATCAGCGAGGAACTGGTTTTTGGCCAAAAACCATTCCTTCGTAGATCCCTTGTAGATCAGCGAGGGATTGGCCAAAAAATAGTTCCCTTGTTAATCAGCGAGGGAACTGGTTTTTGGCCAATCCCACGCTGAACTGTTGCTGATCTACGAGGGATTTTTTTTGTCACTGATACTCTTTTTTCTAGTAGTTTTTTTAAGATCTAGAACCAAATTTATCTATGACGTGTGGTTTAACAGCAAAACATAGGCAACTAAAACTTCTTAAATGAGTAAGGACAGGTTGAAAATCGTAAACAATCTCATATGGGCACTTACCTTTTAGCAACAGAGGAAGGTGTCCTATTAATAAGATATGTAGCTATGAGAGTACACTCACTCCACATATTTGAAGGAATGCCTCCCTTAACAAAAGAGCTCTAGCTATATTAAGCAAATGACAATGCTTTCGTTCCATAACTGCATTTTGTTAGGTAGTATAGACACAAGATGTTTGATGAATGATTCCTCTTGATTTAAAAAAATTTACTTACTTTTAAGTTTGTAAATTCAGAACCATTATCACTACTAATGGTTTTGACAAATTTTCCAAATTGGCTACCAAGCAAATTGAAAAAAACTCACAACATAATCACCCACCTCATGCTTTCCTTGCAAAAGATAAACTCATATAGCACAAGTGAAATTATCAACAATAATAAGAAATATTTATAACCTTCCCTACTTTGAACATGGTAAGGACCCCAAACATCCAAATGAACTAGTTCACCAAGACATTTGGACTTGTGAAGACTTAAATTGAATTTATCTCGACTTTGTTTTTCCTTTTGGAAGATCTCACAAGGGTTACTAACTTCATTTCCAATTTTGAGTTGGTTCTTTAGGACATTTATCGCTTGGTTGGCTGGGTGCCCAAGTCGACCATGCCATAGTTGAGCCGACACAAAAGTAAAAATATAGGAGGGAGAAGAGGACTCACTATTAAATTTTTCATCAAAGAAATATAGTCCACCTTCCTGACTATAGGTCCCCACAACACTCTTTCGAAGAGATCCTGAACATAACATTAAAACCTATAATGACTATATTATCCCTAGCTAGTTTATGAACAGACAAAGTTGACACTGAAATCTGGTACTACCAACACATCAAAAAGAATTACATTGTTTGAAAGTTTAAAATTTTCAATTTGGTTTATCCTTGCCTTTGTTCAATTTGGGTGACTCAACCTAAGATTTAAATCAGACACATCAATCATATTTTCAAGATTAAGGGTGTTTGATGTCATGTGTTGATTTCCACCAGAATCAATAATGCAACCAGGTCGAAGGGGAGGGTTGGTAGTACCTTCCATATTGGCAGTAGCCCCATCTGAAGTGTGTTTTTGATATATTAGGCTAAGAATTTTTGTAACCTGTTTTCCAAAAAATGGAAAAGATGAAGTGGACACAGGTTATTTAGGAAAATGAGCTTTACAAACACAAACATTGCTGGCTAATTGTCTAAAATTTTGACTTTGTGGTCTGGGTCTACTTTGAAAGTCCTGTGGGAAGCCATTGAGTTTAAAATATCTTTCAATGGTATGTCCGACAATGCTACAATTTTTACACATAAAAATAAAAGGGTTTGCCAAACCTCTTTTTATCATCGGTGGCTTTTCTTAAAAAAGCATAGTGTTGTGTCTTAGTGTGAGATAGAGGGGTGTTCCCCCCCCCCCCCCCCCCCGGGTGAGATTCCTCTCTAGATACGAGAGACAAAGCAGTTTTGATAGAGGGAAGAAGGTCCCTAGTAAGAATATTGCTCCTAATGGGTTGATAGACATCATCAAGCCCCATCAAAAATTGCATAAGTTTGATAAGTTGATTGTGTTCAAAAAAATCTTGAGAAACATTGCATGTGCATGGAGGGAGTTTAACAAAAGCATCAAACTGTTTTCATAACGAATTGAGTTTATGATAATATTCATAAACTGATGTTCCATTTTGACTTAGAGAACTTATTTTCTGATGAAAATTAGATGTAACTTATACGTCCACTTTATCATAAGTTTATTTCAATTATTCCCACACTTTGGATGAATCTTTAGAGAAAACTTTTCCTAAAAAGAGATCCTCAGTCATAGATCCTAATATCCAGGAAAGAACTACCGAATACAAGTCATCTTTTGGATGAGGACAAGATCCATCAATGAATCCAATCTTGTTTTTAGTTTCCATAGCCAAGGTTATGGAACATGCCCATACCCTTTAATTTTCAGTACCACTCAGCTTAAAATTCAAAAGGAGAGCTCCAATGGTATCACTGGAAAGGAGATACAAGGGATCTCCAAATTCAAGTGTAGCAACTTTGGATTCCCTTAAACCCATAGGTCAACATTTTTGGAAGCTATAGACAATAAGAAACACGCAAGCACACTAGGTAATAAAATATGAATAGATTATAGCAAGATTTCTAAAACACTCTTAAGGTGCTAGGTCAAGCTCACTGTTCAGTTACCACAAAGAAAATAAAGAGAACACAACATATTTAAACCAATATAACCAGATATGACTAACATAGAAACAAGGGCACAATAACTTGCTTAACGAAGAATAATCCAATAGAAAAACTTACAGTGATCCTTTAAAGTTCAGCGGAAGACAATATAATAATTTCATTGATCACGAGATCTGTTAGCTCTCGATTCCCTGTCCCTACAACTGCCTTTTTAATGAAAGGAGTGTTATTTTGTTGAGTTTGTTTGATCTTATCGCATCTAACTTTTTTCAGTCTATAATAGTTCCTTTTGCTTATTCATTCTCAAATCTGTATAAAATACCTTTGAGGAGAGCAAATTTGTATATGTCTTCATCCGAGGTTCTAATTTGTGTCTGGTTTGTTATATGTCAAATCTTTGTTCCGATTAATTTTGTTCCTTTATTAAAAAAATAGTTATATTTCTTTTGTTCAGGATTTGGTCCTGGATTCTTATGATATTAATCTATGCTCTTCTGATTTAACTACGGTTAAATGTTAAAGAGTCAAGTGGACCTATTTTGTATGTTCTAGTTTTTGTTTAAGGTGTTGGGCCCTCTTGGGCTATGATACCATCTTAAAATTCATAACCAAATAGACCTCTCTACAACTAATACAAATCAAATACAAATACATCACACCTAATATAGATACAATGTAGCCTATAAAGAATCTATACCATATTACAAGACAATACAACTCAATCTAGAGAGAGGAAACCCAAAATCCTTTTGAGAACGATCTAATGGATTTTAAGAAAATGAAGTAATTTTTCTTAAGATAAGAAAAACTACAACATATATATTCATCAACATTTCTATTACAGTCCCTAAAGTTTAACCAAATATACTCTGTTATCCTTCATGTTTCAGCAAATGTGGGGCGCAACCCTTCACTCCTCCAGCTTCAATCCCCTTGTCAATAATAACCCTTATCTACATAAACCTGACAAAATAGACACGAATAAGTCAGGATTGGTACGTCGATAGATATTTCAACAATATTTCTAATCAAGCTCATGATAATATTTTCTTTGTATCAGTTAAGAGCCGTTTACCAAACACTTGCGTTGGTAAGCGATTACCAAGTCATATTACCTTACCGAATGAATATGATAAAGACCAAGAATCTTACCCTATAAGAGCAAAGGTAAGGACTGAGAGTCTTGCTCAATAAGTGAGATTTACGACTCTTACCATGGTTAGGCCATACCAGGTAAATTGTTGTTTAAAATACCGTTTTGGTGGACTAAGATCTCTAATAGTGTTGAATTTTACTGATAAGCGCTTATTCGGGTAAGCGTTTGGTAAAAGACCTCTTAGTCCTTTTCATCACTCTTACCGCTCATAACGGTTAACATTCTCAGTCATTGCCAAGTTTATCAGGTAAGCACTCGATAAACGGCCCCTTAATGGTTTTTAGTTAAGTGATTATTTAGGACTAGTGATGTCACAAAATAATTACAAGGTATTGAAGACCTTTATAAGACACTACTCACGATGACTCATGTGGGCACACATATGTTCAAAAATAGCTTGCTGGAGCTGGAAAACGATTTAGTGTGATTCAAATAGAAGAAAAGAAAATAATATATGCAAATGAAAAGTTTGCATTGGTTTTGGACAAAAATGATTTCATAAAATTGGTTTCATACTAATCTTGTTTTACATAGACCAAAACATCTATTAGAATATACATAACTTATAATATGATTCCAGAATCATTTACATTTTTCCACAATATTAAATTATGAACATAATATTTATGCATTTTAATCCCCTTCAATTAGATAAAACAATGATTGTGTGTATTCACCAAATATTGATCTATTTGCGGAACTAAGATTCCAAAGATCATCAGAACTGGGAGTAGCTGAAACCTGACATCTACATGCTCTTCTCCAAAATGCTCTAATGGATGAATATGGAAAGACATTTGCAGATGGAATAAAGTCACTTCTTCATAATCGAGTGGATCAAATGGATCAACCTGGCAGAGGCATTGAAGATGTGAAAATGAAGATTTGGTTTCCGAGGAATAGATAAATGTATCTGATATAAACTTTCAACAAACTAGTATCAATTTATTTCTGAATGAAAGTTTTACATTTTTCTTAAGTATCTTAATTTCATCTAGCTTTATTCTGTCATTAGTGTATTTACTTATTATGTTGTTTTGTCATCCGATAAAAAAAAAGGATGAAAGGAAATAAAATGAAAAGAAGAGAAAGCCTTAGAAAAGAAAAGAACAAAAAGAATAAAAATACAAAAAGAATCCAAAAATGAATCACTGAATTTCTGAGTTCTAATCGTGAATTTTCGCTTATATATGGATTTGGTAATAATGCTCATAAACATCCGATCACACACTTAGAAAGGAAAATGTTCTTGTTTACCTTCTATTACAAAGAAATATATCTGATATACTTTATTACATCGAATAATATCCCATCAATTGTCATACGATCTTATTGTCTTGAAGTTTTGAATATATCACCCGTGAATATGTGTCTATACAGTTGGATTTGACCAAGACATTCATCCAGTCCTAATTTGATGGATTCTTCTATCAAATAAAGGTTTCAGTTTAGCAACTTATAATCTGTATCAGATGTAGCACCTTCACAAGATTCAATAGTTGGTAAATTCGATATATTGCTTATATTTTGTATATAGAAAAATATAGGATTTTTCCTTGTAAAAGTCTTGTGTCTATTTGTATTGATCCCAGAGCAGCATGCCTTGAACAAAATTAAAAACTAATTGAAGTAAGGTCAAGATCATTACCAAAGCAGATTGGTTTGTCATGTAGCCAAAAATAAGATCAATACAAGATAAAATCAACTAGTAGTCTGATAAATACTACTACTGGAAAGTCGAATTTTGAATCAGCAAGTTTGGCTCACCAACTCTCTTACTTCCTTCTTTGATATGAGAACATGTACAACATGTCAGGCTAAGTGAGTACAAAAGCACCATTGTACTAGTAATTTTTTTTATTTTGTTGTTCTCTCGGCATATTTAAGGACGAAGTAAGTTAACAAACTACATCAAGCTCAAAGGTTGAAATAAAGTGTACTAAGATGAATGGATCAACCAAACAGAAAAGGACACACATTAAAGTTGGACAATAAGCATTTAATGCAAAGATGGTTATAAAATGTCACCCTTGTCATTTAATGCAACTCACCCGTTTTCAAACAACATCCATGAGAGTGTTTCTAAAGTAAATTGAGCATCGTCCTCTAAAGAACTTTCTTAGTTCTTTGGATCTAAAAGAGACCCTTCTTACCTTCCTAACTTCCGCAAGAAATATGCAATTCTTTGTTTTCATATAAAATATGAAGAACGAATTAAAATTTTATAATCTATTGCATTTGTATTTATCCCCCCCCCCCTTACAAACACTTTCTGTGAGAGTCATCACTTTCCCAGAACCAATAGTATGATAGTAACAAAATGGTTGAAAAACCAGTTAGGAAATAACCCTTCAAGATTTATTTCTTTTGAAACTATATCAGAATGTGGCCGCGGTCCTGTCACAAAGTGGCCACAACTGCTAACTTTTGGTTTGCCAACTTTACTAAGTAGATGTCGAAAATCTAACTTCTATCAGTATGGAGAAATGCCCATATCTCTACGACACACCAACTCGACCTACATCCTGAACCTTAGTGAAAGTTATGCAACAACCTGCATCTTTATGTGATTATTGAATATTTTCTCAAACCTCCTTGCATCACTCAAGCCATATTTCGAATTCGTCCATCTCTCGGTCAAAAATTTAATATTAACACATACAAGTGATTGGCTTGTCCCTATTGAGTTAATATTAAAACAAACACAAGTGATCGTCTTGTCAAAGATTTAATATTAACATTTATAAGTTATCGGCTTGTCTGTGTTGAGTTGAAGTTTCAACTTGAATGACCAAATTAAAAAGTTAGCAAAAAGTGGTAACACCCAAATATTACATTTCACCTCTTAGGTTCAGATTACACCCATACCCAAAAGGGGGTTTAGCTCAGGCTTACAAAAAGACATAGTAGATAAGAAAAGATACTCAAAGATAAATTGTGTTAAGATAAAAGTCATCATTGTGGCCACATTTGTTGTCACAATGGTATACATGTGAACATACTTGAAAATAAATTGCAACTAATCTCTAACCAACATAAATACAAGAATACAATGTAGAACTATTTCAACTGATACTTCAATGTTCCAAGCACGCTTCAAGATGTTTATCTAAGCTCCTTTCTATATAGGTGGAAGACGTTAGAGAAGTTGAAAGTGATTTGAGAAGGAAAGGGACCTCTTAAAGGTCATCTTCTTGCTCTCTTTATTTTAATCTCTTTATCCACGTCTCCTCCTCTTTCATGATCACTTCAAGTTTGAATCTTCACATAGCCAGCACTAAATTTCACCATCTTCATGATGAAAATCGCTGCAAGATCTTTAAGTCGATGTTTGTAGTGGTGACACTAATTTATGGCCATAATGGCAGACTAACTTACAAATCCTGATTTTTCCAGCTTTTCTAACCTAAGGAAAAATTTACACCAAGGAAGGGGTGAAAGGATCAAATGGATATTAAAAGGGTCGAAAAGGGTTTATAAAAGGTGACAAATAACTCTAAAAATTGAGGATGATAATCATCATGGAACACTAAAACTGTTTTCCTTCATTTAGTTCACAAACGGGACATGATATGACTAGACTGCAAAGATCGCTTTCAAAAAGTTTGCATGATTAGGTAGGTTTTGTCACAAATTAGTCACTATCTTTGTATTTGGTCACTGATGTAAATTAGTGAAGGGTCTTTAGTAACGAAAAGTAACTTTTTTCTTCACTAATTAAGGAATTCTCTTGTAGTGAGAAATCATTTCAGACCTCTATATTGGTAATTAATGACTGTGCAAATAATTTTGTTACTAGAACATTACCAACGTGACTTTCGTCAACTTGCACGTCTTTCCTGTCGTTAGCTAACAGGTGCTACCAATGGTCTTTGCTTATTAGCAGAAGTTCTGTTAATTGCCTTTTTTATTGGCTACTATCGGATTTTTTTTTCACTGTGTTTGGCAATGACATTTTTTTTGTTGTTTTCACCTAAAGGAACATCAAAAAGAATATAAGATTGAAGTCTACATATATTAAAAATTACTATGAAAACCATACTTTCGAAAATGAACTTCTATAATTAAATTAAAACGTTATTATATTTCACCTGATATGCCTTGAAAAATACAACAAACTAAATCATCAACTTTTAACCATATCCTTACAAAAGTACACAATTCAAATGGAATTTGTAGTGAAAAGGACAATGTCTAACACGATTGCCAACGGAGTTTAATACCACGCGGATAAAGGAGATATAAAAGATGATATCGTATACTGAGAAAGATTAAGAATGGGATGATAGCAGAACCACCGATTAGTGTTGGCCCCCAACGAGAATGGGTTCGATAAAGTAGACAAAGGTTAATAACAAAAGTGATGATGATTGTTGTTATGGAGAAGAAAACTGATGCTAGACATACTTTGAGCTGTTTGGGTAATGGAATCATTAAATCATATGATTGATAGTTAGACCCAAGGATAAATAAGACCAAGAGGATTGAAGTAGTAGAGGATATAAATGATAAGATATCAAATATTATGAAAATTTGGGAAAGATTTTCTCCGAGGAAGATAGGAATACCAGTATCTTGCTTGTATCCACCTGGAAATGTAAATGCTGCTGCAAACGACATGGTGGCTACAAGTGCTGCAACCACCATTAATTGGGTGGCTGCTTCTTTTATCCACGCTTCCAACTTAAAAAAGAGATCAGTGTGTCTATTGAAGAATACTTGGGCGGGTGTTAGACCAGTGAAGTTCCTCTTATCTCGTAAACCTTGAGGGACTATGGTAGCTACTTCCTAGCATAACAAAGACAAGATCGTTATCATAAGTTAGGATGAGAATATATGTTAATAAGCATTTAATACTGCAAAGAGAGTGGAAATGTTCAACTACACAACTAATTTCATCATTTTCATAAATAGGGGTTATTTACCAAACGCTAAACGAGTCCCTTACGATACTGTGTGAGCATGACAAGGACCAAAAATCTTATCCGATAAATGAGGGTGATTACACTTATCTGATTAATGCTTAGTGGGTAAGAGACGCTTATTAGATATGAAGAAGAGAAAAGGTAGTGTAATTACTAAACACTTATAATCTTTATTTGTTTAACACAACATCATCGTACATAGACTATATAGACACACATATATATACAACCTAAGCCAAACCTTTGTGACCTTTCATGGTATCGGTTTAACCGTATATAACTAAATTTACATAACTACCCAAACAAGCAACTAAAGAATTACTTACTCTAGCTTAACTTCAACATTCCCCCTTATGCTAGACGGGAGACATTCCCATTCCTTTCTTAGACGATTAAAACAACCAACTTATAAAGCCTTCGTAAACGAATCTTTCACTTGGTCTTTAGTGCTGGAAAACTCCACTTCAATCTCTACATTACCTACGAATTCTCGAATGAAATGATACTTGATCCTAATGTGTTTACTTTTGCCATGAAACACAGAATTCTTGGTTAAAGTTGTGGCTAATTTGTTGTCGTAATAGATCCTTGTAGGTTCTACTTGAGGACACTTTAATTCTGTTAGAACAACCCTTACCCAAAGAGCTTGACACCCTGCAATAGATAAGGACGTGTATTCTGCTTCGGTAAAAGTTGGAGCCACGACACTCTGTTTTTTTTTATTGCCACGATATAGCATCTGACCCAATGTTAAAAACATATCTCGTAGTGCTTCTACTGTCATCCGGATTCCTCCTAAAGTCGTTGTCATTATAACCTTTGAGTCTAAAGTCATCAATCTTTGTGTAAGTGATGCCATGTCTAACCGATCCTTTTATAAATCATAAGATTTTTTTTCCTGCTTCTAATGGCTTGACTTTATGGACTCCATGAAACGGCTGATAAGACTCATGGAGAACATAATATATGGTCGAGTTACAGTCAAGTACATGAGACTGCCAACAAGACTCCAAGAGATACTAGGATCAACTTATTTTTCTGAAGAATCCTTGGAGAGTTTCAATCCAAACTCCATAGACATGGTTGAAGGTATGGCATTGTCCATGTTAAATTTAATAATTAATTCTTTTGCATATTTCTGCTAGTAGATTGAAATCATATGCTATTTTTGATTGATTTTTAAGCCCATAAAATAATGTAGGATCCCCAAATCACTTATTTCAAATTCATGCTTCATAGAATCCTTAAAATCTTCAATCAATTTTCAAGATCCTTCTGTAAAAACTAGATCATCAACATAAAGGCATACGATTAAGATGTTACCTTCATTATCCTTGACGTAAAGGGTGTGTTCACACATGCATTTCTTAAACCCATGTATGGTGAAGTATCCATCAATCCTCCTATACCAAGCACCGGATGCTTGCTTCAACCCATAGAGGGCTTTCTTCAAACGGCACACTTTGTGCTCTTCCCTTCTTTTATATATCCTATAGGTTGATCAATATAAACCTCCTTATCTAGAAAACCATTTCAAAAAGCAGACTTAACATCCATTTTGTTCAGCCATAGCTAGGACAAGACAAATGGTTTCTAAACGAATGAAAGGAGCAAAAGCTTTGTTATAATCGATACCAAATCTTTTTTTGTATCGCTTTACAACCAATCTTGATTTATACTTATCTACCTCACTTCTTTCGTTTAGTTTTGTCTTATAAAACCATTTAACTCCTATAGGCTTCACATTACTAGGAGGATCATCATTCTTGGTGATGGATTTAATTTCTTCATCCATTTCTTGTTTCCAATTTTTCTTTTAATAGGCTTCCTCAAAACACAGTGGATCTGTGTCAGCAAATTTTGCAAAATCTACCATAGCATCGAAATCAAGACGTTGGGTGTTGCTATAGAGGTCTCACAAGGTTCGAGTATCTTTTACTGGTGACTCATTAGTAGATGGGACTAAACTTACACCAGATGTTATAGGATCGTTGACTAGAGTAGATGGAGAGCTACTTCAGAATTTGATGAGAGCAAATCTTCTTGATTCGAATTATGAGCAGTGTTATCATCAAAAATTTGGGTAGTCCCATTTTCATGATTCATACAATCTTCCCATGCTTTTCCCTAATCAAAAGAAAAGTTCCTACTTATTATAACTTTTCTAGTGAGTGGATTGTAAAGCTTATACACCTTTGAGCTTCGCTATATCCCATAAAAATTGCTTTCTCAGATTTGTTATCAAGTTTTTCTCTTTGTTGTACTGGAATATGATAGTATGCAATACACCTAATTACTCTGAGATGAGTGACACTTTGTTTATATTTGTACCATGCCTCATGGGGTGGGTGTCATATTTGAAAGGCTCTTTGTTGAGGTCCTATTTTTCAGCAGGTAACATGCACAAGCCACAACTTCGGCCCAAAATTCGTTTGATAGTTTCTTGTTTCTCAACATGCTCCTTGTCATTTCAATTATAGTCCTATTATTTTTCTCCATCACCCTATTTTGTTGGGGTGTGTAACGAGTAGTTATGAGTTGGTGTTGGATACCATTTTCTTTTAGAAAATCTTGAGAATAAAGTGCATTATACTCCCCCCCACTGTCTGATCTAAGGGTTTTAGTTTGATGCTCACTTTGTTTACCAACAAGAGATTTAAATGTTTTGATAAAACTAAAAACTTCTGAATTTTCTTGTAGGAAGTATATCCAAAGTTTTCTGCTAAAGTCATCAATAAATGTGAGAATGTACCTGTTACTTCCAATTGAAGGAGTTATCGTAAGGCCACAAACGTCCATATGTACTAACTCAAGTGGTTTTCTTGCTCTCGAACTCTTGTCATGTGAGAGGTTCCCTTGATTTCTTTCCTAACATGTACCCCTCACATATTTATTTTGCCTTGTTAATAATTAGCATACCTCGTACAAGCTTATATTTGCACATATAGGATAAGTAGCCAAAATTTGCATGCCCAAAGCGGTGATGCCATAAGAGGCATGATTGTTGTGTAGATAGGTTAAAAGAGAAGAAAGGGTCCTCTTGAAATTTCAACCGTAACATCTTGTTTGACATCATACCAATCCTGCCAAGTAAATTCTTAGTTAGATGTCTAATCTCGTAAATTCCATTCTTAAAGTGTATGTCACAACTCTTCAATAAGAGTCGCCTTACACTTAGAAGGTTATGTTTTAACTTTGGAAAAAAATACATATTCGGTCTTTTCTTTTCACCATGCTTAGTCTTAACCAATATCTCTCCATTCCCATGTACTTGTAACTTCTTATCATTTCCGGTACAAGCCTCCTTTCGTACGGAGCTATCAAGTTTCACAAACAAGTCTTTTTTTTTCCCGTCATGTGGTTGCTACAGCCACTATCCATGTACCAAGTATCTTCAATAACAACTTCTTGTGTACTAAGCATCATAAACATCGTTTCTCCTTGATCATCATCTTCTTTGTGAATAAAATTTGAATCCCTCCTTTTCATTTGCGAGTCTTTTCTTGCAAAACTTGGTTGTATGTCCAAATCTATGGTAGTAATATCATTGTATTTACGAGAATGCTCTTCCTAGTTCTTGGCCTTTGTATTTTTCAGTTTGTTCTTTCTTGTTGTATTCGGAATCTTTGGTTTTACCATATGAGGTGCCCTGACTTGTTGATGCCAATCAAAAGGCTTGTTCACAAGAGGAAGAATCAAATTGTCTAATATGCAATTCATGTGACTGCAAACTCCCTAACAGGCTTTCTAAAAGATAGAATTGAGAGATCTTTTTATTCTTCTATGACAACCACTATATATTCGAATTTCCTGGTTAGACTCCATACTATCTTTTCAACCACTCTTCTATATTCAATACTCTTACCATTTAACGTTAATTGGTTTAACAGAAGGATGACTCCATTGTAGTAATCTTCGACAAATTCAAATTCTTTCATCTTGATATTGTCGAATTCACATCTCAAGGTTTGTAGTCGCACTACCTTCACCTTTTCTTCCACACCATAGGTTCTATATAGCGTGTCCCAAGCCTCCTTCAATGATATTGATGCATATATCCTTCCAAATATTACTTCATCCATGGCCTAATAGATAAAGAAGAGTGCTTTTCTGTCCCTTTTCTTTAATTCTTTAATTTCATTCTTTGTTCTACTGTGAGTTCATCTATATCTCCTGGTTCATCAAACCCATCTTCCACAATATCCCACAAATCTTGTGACTCATAAACCACCTTCTATTTGTATGCTCCAATGGTAATAATCCTTTCCATTTAATTTAGGTAGTTCTGGATGCAAGATTGTTGTAGATATTGGATGATCTGGTTCTTATACCACTATGTTGGATATGAAGAAGAGAAAAGGTAATGTAATTACTAAACATGTCTAAACTTTATTCGTTTAACACAACATCATCGTACATAGACTACACAGACACACACATGTATATAGCCTAAACCAAACTGTTGTAACCCTTCATGGTACCAGTTGGAGAAACTAACTTAACCGTAAATAACTAACTTTACATAACTACCCAAACAAGCAACTAAACGATTACTTAGTCTAGCTTACTTTGAACAACGCTCACCAACAATTAACCGTATTATGCCATTGTGATGGTTAATAATAGGTAATTCATGGCGGTGACTCTTACACGATAAGCATTTACCCGATTAACGTTGATAAACGGCACCTTAGACCTTAGTCATAAACTAATTTCTGGTATGGCGAGAAAAAGTACTCTAACCAACTGCTAAACAGTAACCTCAGTGTTTTCTTTCTTTTTTTGTTGTCTTGTAAACTTCAGAAATGTATCTTTGAGTTGGATTTTAGAATATAAAAATTGAATGTTAAGCTTTTTTTTGAAGAAAAATACGCACAAGTTATTGAAATTATTGCTAGGCAATATGTTTTCATAGTATAATTTTAAATGACAGCAAGAAAGGAAAGAAGATATAAAGATAGGCAGATAAATTTGTGCGGGTAGCCAAATAACGATGTACCTGAAACCAAAGGAGTTCTTCATTCAACAGTGGACCCATTCCTTCTACATTCTCCCCAATTAAATGTAACATATTGTTGCCATTTTTGTCTTCAAGAGTAATAACTGAATCCTTAATATGCTTCATCTTATGTAATAGTTTGAAGATACGCAAATGATGATGTAAGACAGCAACATGAAATATACTGTGGTTATTGTCATCTACCTCCAGAGCCAGATATGGGTATTGCCTAATGACCTCTACCACAAATTCAATGTTACCGTTTTCTGCAGCAAGAAATAGTAGTCGGGAAGAGTATTTTTGCTTCGCATCTTTTTCATCAGGTGGTCCTCTTATTATGTCATCCCTTTCAGCCTTGGGCAATTTCATAATCTCTATGAAAATGGCTCTTAGTAATTCCAAGGTCTTGCCTCTCTCACTAGTAAGTTCAATCGTCAGATGACAAAGTGCCAAAACTAATCAGAAACCAAAAACGATTATATTAGATATTTGTGATAGAATATCCTTATGGGTTTAGTTACCCATATATATATATATATATATATATATATATATATATATATAATACCACGCAGCTTCATACATCTGATAAAGAAAGCTTGTTGACTATGAGATTATATTATATTTTTCTGCACCAACTTAATAATTGGCTACAGCCCTTATGGCGATATCAATATGGACTTATTAAGATTGCGAGTTACGTCATAACATTCTTTTATAGCACTTTAAATATGATACATAATTATTTAATCCTATAAATTTAAGTAATTAATTATAAAACAATGTATTAGAACATCGTTTACATATGACGTTGATTTTATTGTAGAAATACAAAATGAAAAGAAAAGAAAAAAAGATGTGCATACTGCACTCAAGTTATCAATTTCAGGTGGTGAATAATAAAGTAAACACTTGACTAAAAAGAAAATTGCTATAACTGGCACAACTAAAGTTTAAAGAAAAATTAAACAAGTAGAGTATTTAGGATAAAAATATCAATTTCAAAATCAAATGTTTCATTCATATGAATATACGTAAACAGAGAGAGAAAGTAACATGAATTAAATAAATCTAAAATAAATGAAAATCTGATACGTCTTAATTTCGTTGGTGGAATATGAATGAGACAAGTGATTTTTATCCGAGTATTTACCTTTTGCACCAATTTGAATCGAATCAATTAGTACTTTTTATTCACAATACACCAAAAAGGGTATTATCCATGTCCAACTCTTATTTTGAGATTAATGTTACACAATTCGACAAAAACAATAATTCATATAATTTATAAAAATACAACTATATATTATTTTTGTGAATGAAAAGATATAAAAAGTACAAATGATGCTTTTATTCATTTTTGTCCTTTGAAAATAGGTTGATGGAACACTGTAATGAGGAAATTGAGTTTGTATTCTTTTAAGTAATGTATAATGGGAGAAGACCATGTCAATTAATGAGTTTGTATTCTTTTAAGTAATGTATAATGGGAGTTATAATAGAAGACCATGTCAATTAATGAGTTAGGACTTAATGCAGAAGGTCTTCGAGCCAATAGAAATACAATAGAAGTAAATGGAGTAGAGATTCTTACTGAAAACTGTGATTCTACCCATAAAATTAGGTTTCATAACAAGAAATGCAGAAGGTCTTCGAGCCAATAGCCTGAGTATACTCCCATTTATAGCAAGTTTTGGATGGTCGTTCACCATTTGTAATGCAACACCTATAAAAATTGGATAACATTGGGACATAACGTTACAATATTATGTGGAAGCAATTGTAGCAAACACAGGAAAAGGACGATCAACCATGATAAATATGCAAGTACAAACTTATTGATCAGTTAACACCATTGAATTATAAAGCCCTAAAGAAGACCACAACCACACCGTAATAAAATTAAGAGTAAACTACGATTTTCGTTCCTTGTGTTTTGTAATTTATGACGATTTTCGTCCCTGATCTTAAAAACTGTTTTTTACGTCCTTATGGTTTTCAATTTCTTTTGTTTTTCGTCCCTAAGACCAGACCAACTCTGTTAAGAAGGTACGTTAAGTTAACTCAAAAGGACTTTTCTATCATTTCTCCTTTTATTATTTTTAATGAAGAAATGTGTACAACCACTTTCTGGTAAGACACTTTCCCGCGCAACCCTTCCCTCCTTCCCCTTGGGGCTCCGACGACCTAAGACCACACCAACACACCTCACCTCACCAACTTGTTCTTTTCACACCTTCGGTAAAGCCAGAAATAAAAAAAACGACAAAATCAGTCATTATCCATTTCTCTTCCATAAAACCAAACATTGAAAAGAAATACAAACGAGAAAAAAGAGGCTCTCTTTCTCACACCCCAAATACCATAAACGAAAAAGTTCCCACAAAGGCACAAAAAAGAAAAGAGAAACTGTCTTTCTATCTCTCACAAAACTATAAAAAAACACACGAAACCAGAAAGAAGAAAGCTTATTTATGGAGGAAGTGAAGAAAAAGGCTTTTTTAAGGGGGAAAATGAAGAAAAGGTTGTATATTTAAGAATAAAATGAAGAAAAGTTGATCGTTTAAGGGAGAAAGTAAAGAAATGACTGCTTGTTACAAGAGAAGGTGAATAATGGCTCAAACAGAAACAATAACTTGAATCATCGATTTTCTTCATTTTTGAGACTTCGAGATCAGAGTTCCAAAACTAGCTAACTTGAGAAGATAAATTTATAGGCTGAATGTTGGAACAAATTAGAGTATATAAAGTAGTTATTCATTCGAACCAACCATGGATAGTTTGTTATAGACACAATTATATATACAAGGAAGGGACATAACCCTTCAAATCCTAACGACACAATCATTCTAGACAGACATGATAGTTAACTAACTGTCATGTCCCTTCCTAACAGATACCAATGATATTAACTATCACTAACGGTCTAGCTTAGTTTCAACATACCCCCTTAAGCTAGACCAGGTAGAACCTTTAGACGATCCCTCATATCTTTGAAATTTCCATGCTGCAAAGCCTTAGTGAAACAATCTACCAGTTGGTCTTTAGAGGCACAAAACTCAACTTTTACTTCTTCATTTGTGATCAATTCCATGATGAAGTGAAACTTGATCCTGATGTGTTTGTTTTTATCATGAAACACATGATTCTTTAAAAGAGCAATAGCATACCTGTTATCACAAAAAATAGTAATAGGACCAGATTGAGAGTGACTTAACTCATGTTATATATCTCTTAACCAAAGAGCCTGACACCCTGTTTGTGGAAAGTGCCATATATTCTGCTTTAGTAGAGGATAAAGCTACAACACTTTGCTTCTTAGAATGCCATGATATTGCACCAGATCCCATGTTGAACATATATCCTCCTGTGCTTCGTCTATCATCAAAATTTCCTCCATAGTCACTATCACTACATCCCATGAGTTTAAAGTTGTTTGTCTTAGAATACACAATTCCATGATCCAGAATGCCCCTGATATATATTTCAAGATTCGTTTCCCAGCTTCCCAAAGGCTGATTCTTGTGGAATCCATGAACCTGCTCAGTATATTGACTGAGAAAGTTAAATCAGGCCTGGTGGCAGTCAGATACATAAGGCTGCCAACCAAACTCCTGTATAAACAGCCATCTATTCCTTCTTCATTGCTGTTTTAGAGAGCTTAATCCCAAATTCCATATGTGTAATGGAAGGATTAGAATATCCCATATTGAACTTGTTAATCAAGTCTTGTGCATACCTATGTTGACTGATTTTGATCCCTTCTTCACTTTTCCTGACTTCAATTCCCAAAAAGTAGTAAAGTAACCCTAAGTCTATCATGTCAAATTATGCTTTCATGCTGTCCTTAAATTCTTCTATCATATTGTATGAATTTCTAGTGAAAACCAAATCATCAACATATATAAAGATAATAAGAATCATACCTTCAGATTGTTGAGTGAAAAGGGTATGCTCTTGAGGACATTTGGTGAAGCCATGTGTCAAGAAGTATGTTTCAATCCTACTATACCAAGCACATGGTGCTTGTTTCAATCCATACAAGGCTTTCTTAAAATAATAAACCTTATACTCCTCACCCTTCTTGACATAACCCTCAGGCTGATCCATATATACATCTTCTTCCAAATTTCCATTTAAGAAAGTTGATTTGACATCCATTTGGTGTACTTTCCAACTACTTTGTGCAACCAAAAAGAGTACTAATCTAACTGTTTCCAATCTGATCACAGGAGCAAATACTTCTTGATAGTCAATCCCATGTTTTTGTTTGTAGCCTTTCACTACTAACCTTGCTTTATATCTATTAATTTTACCTTTTTCATCTAATTTGGTTTTATAAACCCATTTTACTCCAATGAACTTATGACTAGACGGAGACTTACCAATTCCCATATGTCATTCTTTACAATGGCATCTATCTCTTTGTTCATAGCCTCCTTCCATTTCCTCTGTTTCCAAGTGTGATAACCAGAACTTGGTTGTCACCTGAGGTAATAAATATGTGATTATTTGTTATATGTGATTACGTGACAGCATGATAAATTGATATATTTGATCATATTAGTATGTGAAAATATGCATAATATAGATACATGAATGAGATTATGTGTATTTGTGGATGCACATGTTTGTATGATATATATATATATATATATATGATATGCATGCATGTATATGCATGTGTGCATAACTGTATATATATATATATATATATGTGTGTGTGTGTGTGTGGTTATATGATTTAAGGGTGAAGGCATGTATGTGGTGTCGGTTGTAGTAGCCAACTTTCCTTAAAGGGAAAGTATAAAAGGAGGGTGAGACCTCCATTTACTTCTCTTTCCATCTTTGAAATAAACTGAGCGATTTAAAGAGAGTCTGTGTTGATCGGATTTCCTTATTTGGAATTTCAAGAAGATTGATTTCAAAAAGGTGAGTGATTATTACTACTTTTAAACTCTTCATAGTTGTATAATTGATTGAAGAAATTTACTTTTGATATAAAAGTTATCCGCTAGAATGTTGTCCGGATTAGCCATAAACCGGACAAGTGTTAAAGCAATTTAGTCTTAAACCAGACATTTGTTGAGCGATTTATGAACAATAAGTTTATATCAAATAACTTTAACGGAGAAGTAGGAATACGACTATGAGGTAACCGGTTTGTTTAAATCGGATAAAACCTTGAATTATGAGTTGTCCGGATTGGTAAATCGAACAAGCTATGTAAAGTGTTGTCCGGATTTGTTATCCGGACAAAGTTGACCGGATTAATGGTGAATCGGACAAGCCTTGGGCGATTTGTTGTCCGGACTTGGTAAATCGGCCAAAACTTGATCGGAGATGAAGTCCGGCCAAGTCTAATTTGATCGGATTTGCATTTTGATTTATTTCATATATAAATGGGAAATTTTGAAAAGATAAATTTGAACTGATAATAATTCCAGCGGTCTAATTCTATATGGAATTGTTTTTGTGAAATGTTTTGATGAAAAAATAAGGGTGACATATCCGGAGAGGTGTACCATGTGATAAGGGTGGCATATCAAGGTGAGGTGTACCATGAGATAAGGGTGGCATATCAAGGAGAGGTGTACCTTTGGATATAAGGGTGGCATTTGTGTGTGTGTTATGTGATATAACTCTCACTATTATATCCTTTAAAATTACCATGGTCTGGAATCTTTATTTCTTTGTGATTTAAAGGTTTAAGATCAAGGTTATTATTGGAAATCATGGTCTACATGTTATGGAGAAGGAAATAACAGGTTTGGCCTAAAACTTTAAATAAACCTTGTTTAATTGGAAAGGTTTAAAAGTGACATTATATGGAACCTGGTTGATTCAAACCTATAAAGGTTTGGGGTATGTTATCTGAATAGCTAAATGTTTGGCTTGAAAAGTAAAGGTATTGGTATTATGTTCTTATTTGTTCATATATTTGTTATATATAGGAAAAGTTACTTTGTACAAAGTTTTGGTGATCATCACCCTGCAATGACATAAATAGGGTAACTCACTAGAGCTTTTGGTCTAACCCTCGTTTTGTGATTTTAAATATGTATTGCAGGAGGTACGGACGGTAAGGGAAAGGGAAAAATATGATATTTTCCTATATGCATATTTGCATGAAGATTTGTCTATGATGTATAGTTTTGATTGATGAACGTTGATTAGTACAAGAAATGTATTTTGAAATTTTTTTGGGACATGTATTCTGTATGGTAAATTCTTGTACTAAGTGACCTGAGTGGTATATAAACATGTATTACTTCCGTATGAAGTATGTGTTACATGCAATGTGTGGTATGGAGTGTTACAGAAAGTGGAATCAGAGCCTGAGTTTAAGGAATTTAGTTATTTAACAGCATAATATCTAGACTTAAACTATTTTATTGCATGTTAAGGGTCCCGGACATAGTTAGCTCCATTGGAAATAAATATGATGGGTTGAAAGAACAGTGTGTAAGG
>NW_020200966.1:64357-79665 GCF_001531365.2 Cynara cardunculus var. scolymus
AAATAAGAACCGACAGCCAGAAGGAAAAGTTGTAGAGAAAAGAAGGTGGGAGGGGGCTTTATCAAATTTTTGAGGGCCGAAAACTGTAAGATATGATAACAGATCTGAGCAGAACATAAGTGAGAAAGTCTGCTCACAATGCCAACAGGTTCATCAGGGTGAATGTAAGATGGACCCAAGAAAATGTTATAAGTGTGGTGAAGCAGGTCATCTGTCCAGAAGTTGCCCGACTAATTGATGGTGTTTTAACTGCAATTATCCGGATCATATTCGATCGAATTGTCCCTTATTAAAGACTCCGTAGTTAACAATGGGGAGTAACGCATCGGGTACTCGGGGAAGGCCAACAGTAAACAGAGGAGGGCAAGGAGGGGCATGGGGACGGTCCTTCCAAATGACTAAGAACGAGGCAGAAGCATCACCGGATGTAGTAGCAGGTACTTTCCTTCTGAATTCAATATGTGCTAAGGTGTTATTTGACTCTGGTGCAACCTTTTCGTTTCTATCACCACTATTTGCTCAAACTGCATGCCTGAATTCTGTGATACTTGATGATGAATTAGTAGTTGATACTACTAATAGTCAGGAAACTGTTACTAGTGTGTTCAATAACTATATTATTGTTATTGAGGGCTATGAACTCCCGATTCGGTTATTTCCTATGCCGATGAAGGAATTTGATATAGTGGTGGGTATGGACTGGTTGGCAATGTATCAGGCTAGTATTGTTTGTACTCAGAAAATGATCAGAATTACTCTGCCAGACCAAGGAACAATTGTTACTTATGGTGATTGTCAGAATCACCATACAAGTATTTTGACAGTAATGAAAGCTTAGAAAAGCATTCGAAAAAGGTGCAAGGGATATTTGGCATACGTAATTGATATRAAGAAAGAGAAGAGAAAAGAGGAATCGATTCCGATTGTTAATGAATATCCAAAAGTCTTTCCAAAAGACTTATCTGGATTACCACCAAACAAAGTTATTGAATTCCGAATTGTATTTGTACCAGGGGCTGCACCAGTAGCAAAGGCACTGTACCGGTTAGATCCATCTGAATTGAAGGAATTGGTTGCGCAGTTGATAGATTTAACTGACAAGTGATTTATTAGACCCAGCACTTCACCTTGGGGTGCTCCGGTCTTATTTGTCAAGAAGAAAGATGGGTCTATGCGAATGTGTATAGACTATCGGAACTAAATAAGTTGACAATCAAAAATAAATATCCTTTACCAAGGATTGGTGACTTGTTCGATCAATTGGTGGAGTAAGTCATTTCTACAAGATAGATTTAAGGTCAGGGTATCACCAGCTCAAAGTCAGGGAAAAAGATGTTGCCACAACAGTATTCAGAACTAGGTACGGGCATCACAAATTCTTAGTTATGCCATTTGGCTTAACTAAGATGCCTGCAGCCTTTATGGATTTGATGAATAGGGTATGTAAGGAATATCTTGATCAATTCGTTGTTGTATTTATCGATGATATTCTTATATACTCTAAGACCGAAGAAGAGCACGCAGAACATCTTCGACTGATATTATAATTATTAAAAAGGGAAAAGTTGTATGCCAAGTAGTCTAAATGTGAGTTCTGGTTAAGAGAAGTCCAATTCTTGGGTCACGTCATCTCAGAAACAGGGGTAAAAGTAGATCCAGCTAAAATAGAAGCAGTTGCAAGATGGGAAGCTCCAAAAACTCCTTCTGAAATCCGACGCTTTTTGGGATTGTCCGGTTATTACCGTAAGTTCATTCAGGACTTTCCTAAGATAGCCGTGCCATTGACTAAATTGACTCAGAAGAACATTAAATTCCAGTAGGAAGGAGAACAACAAGAAGCTTTCATTTATTAAAGAATTATCTTTGCAATGCACCAGTATTGACTCTATTAGATGGATCTGAAGACTTTGTGGTTTACAGCGATGCTTTAAAGTTAGGGTTAGGATATGTTCTGATGCAGAGAGGAAAAGTGATTTCTTATGCGTCAAGACAGTTGAAAGATCATGAGAAGCAGTATCCAACCCATGACATGGAATAAGCTGCAGTGGTATTTGCTCTGAAAATTTGAAGACATTATCTTCTGGGAACGAAATGTCAGATTTATACTGATCATAAAATTTTTCAACATTTGTTCAGCCAGAAAGAATTAAATATGCGACAGCGTCGGTGGATTGAACTGGTTAATGACTATAATTGTGAAATCCTCTACCACCCGGGAAAAGCTAACGTAGTGGCTGACGCATTGAGCAGGAAAGAAAAGAGTGGAACTATTAAAGATGTGGCAACGAGAATGAATTTGATCCCTGACATTCGTAAGGAAATTCAGAGATGTCAACAAGAAGCTATGAAAGAAGAATTTGTTAAGACAGAAAACTTAGGTAAGATGATTTCAACCTTGGAACAGAATGACGAAGGACTAATGTGCTTTCAAGGGCGAATTTGGATACCATGTTTTGGAGATATCCGAAACACTATATTAAATGAAAACCGTAAGTCTTGATACTCTATTCATTCAGGCACTAATAAGATGTATAGATATTTGAAACCTTTTTATTGGTGGCCCAGATTGAAAAGAGACATACGTAGATATGTGGAACAGTGTCTGACATGTTTACAGGTTAAGATTGAACATCAGAAGTCGTATGGAAGTCTTCAATCTTTAGAGATACCTGTATGGAAATGGGATCACATTACAATAGATTTCTTCATGAAGTTGCCTCGAACCCCAAAAGGGTATGACGCGATTTGGGTAATTGTTGATCGTCTGTCTAAATCTACGCATTTTCTACCAATAAGAGAGAAGTACTCACTAGAAAAGCTAGCACAGATTTACATAAAAGAAATTGTGACCAGACACGGTGTTCCATTATCTATTATTTCTTATAGAGATAGTCGGTTTACTTCAAAGTTCTGGGAAGGATTGCAGAACGCTTTGGGGTCTGAAATCCGACTAAGTACAGCTTATCATCCACAGACTGATGGGCAGAGTGAAAAAACTATCCAGACTCTCGAAGACATGTTGAGAAGTTGTATTATTGACGTCAGGGAATCGTGGGAAGATCACTTGCCCTTGATAGAGTTTGCATATAACAATAGTTGTCAAGTGTGATAACCGAATCTTGGTTGTCACCTGAGGTAATAAATATGTAATTATTTGTTATATATGATTACGTGACAGCATGATAAATTGATACATTTGATCATATTAGTATGTGAAAATGTGCATAATATAGATAAATGAATGAGATTATGTGTATTTGTGGATGCACATGTTTGTATGATATATATATATGTATGATATGCATGCATGTATATGCATGTGTGCATAAGTGTGTATATATATATATATATGTGTGTGTGTGTGTGTGTGTGTGTGGTTATATGATTTAAGGGTGAAGGCATGTATGTGGTGTCGGCTGTAGTAGCCGACTTTCCCTAAAGGGAAAGTATAAAAGGAAGGTGAGACCTCCATTTACTTCTCTTGCCATCTTTGAAATAAACTGAGCGATTTAAAAAGAGTCTGTGTTGACCGGATTTCCTTATTTGGAATTTCAAGAAGATTAATTTCAAAAAGGTGAGTGATTATTACTACTTTTAAACTCTTCATAGTTGTATAATTGATTGAAGAACTTTACTTTTGATATAAAAGTTATCCGCTGGAGTGTTGTCCGGATTAGCCATAAACCGGACAAGTGTTAAAGCGAGTTAGTCTTAAACCGGACATGTGTTAAGCGATTTATGAACATTGAGTTTATATCAAGTATTTTGAACGGATAAGTAGGAATAAGACTATGAGGTAACCTGTTTGTTTAAATCGGATAAAACCTTGAATTATGAGTTGTCCGGATTGGTAAATCGGACAAGCTATGTAAAGTGTTCTCCGGATTTGTTATCTGGACAAAGTTGACCAGATTAATGGTGAATCGGACAAGCCTTGGGCGATTTGTTGTCCGGACTTGGTAAATCGGCCAAAACTTGACCCGAAATGAAGTCCGGCCAAGTCTAATTTAATCGAATTTGCATTTTGACTTGTTTCATATATAAATGAGAAATTTTGGAAAGATAAATTTGAACTGATAATAATTCCATAGACTACGGTCTAATTCTATATGGAATTGTTTTTGTGAAATGTTTTGATTAAGAAATAAAGGTGGCATATCAAGGAGGTGTACCATGGGATAAGGGTGGCATATCAAGGAGAGGTGTACCTTTGGATATAAGGGTGGCATTTGTGTGTGTGTGTGTTATGTGATATAACTTACTATTATATCCTTTAAAATTACCGTGGTCTGGAATCTTTATTTCTTTGTGATTTAAAGGTTTATGATCAGGGTCTTTATTGGAAATCAAGGTCTGGATGTTATGGAGAAGGAAATAACACGTTTGGCCTGAAACTTTAATAAACCTTGTTTAATTGGAAAGGTTTAAAAGTGACATTATATGGAACCTAGTTGATTCAAACCTATAAAGGTTTGTGGTGTGTTATCTGAATAGCTGAATGCTTGGCTTGAAAAGTGGAAAGGTATTTGTATTATATCCTTATTTGTTCATATATTTGTTATATATATGAAAAGTTATTTTATACAAAGTTTTGGTTATTATCACCCTGCAATGACATAAATAGGGTAACTCACTAGACCTTTCGGTCTAACCCTCGTTTAGTGATTTTAAATATGTATTGCAGGATGTACGAACGGTAAAGGAAAGGGGAAAATGTGATATTTTCCTATATGCATATCTGCATGAAGATTTGTCTATGATGTATAGTTTTTATTAATGAACGTTGATTAGTACAAGAAATGTATTTTGAATTTTTTTGGACATGTATTAAGTATGGTAAGTTCTTGTACTAAGGGACCTGAGTGTTATATAAACATGTATTTCTTCCGTATGAAGTATGTGTTACATGCAATGTGTGGTATGGAGTGTTACACCAAGCCTCTTCAAAAGAAAATGGATCAGCATCTGAAAATAAAGCAAAATCAGTTGTGTCACTGAAATTCAGGCTTCTTGAGTCATTGTATATGTCCCTTAGACTTCTATAGCCTCTTCTTGGTGGACTTTCAGTGTTGTCTATAAGAAAGCTTGAGTTTTCAGATGATTGAGAGGCTGTAGGAGTGTTAGAGCAGCCTCAGATATAGTATTTTCTTGATCTTCATTGATTTCTTCTTGTCTTTCTGTAGTTGTCACAACCTGTGGACTGTTCCCTTTTTGCCTTGGTAAATCATTCCAGGATTTCCCTTCATTAAATACAACATCGCTGCTAATGATGGTTTTCTTAATGATATTATAAAGCTTGTAAGCTTTAGATTTATCACTATAACCCACAAAGATAGTCTTTTCTGACTTTTCATTAAGTTTACCTCTCTTTTGTTCAGGGATGTGTGAGTAGGCCACACATCCAAAGATTCGGAGATGTCCAACAGCAGGTTTAAAACCTGTCCAGGCCTTTTGTGGATTCATATTTGAGAGTGCTTTAGCTGAGGTCCTGTTTAACAAATAGTAGGCACAACATACAACTTCTGCCCAAAAAGAATTTTCCAGATTCTTGCTCTTTAGCATACTTCTTGCTTTTTCAACAATGGTCCTATTTAACCTTTCAGCTACCCCATTTGTTGAGGGGTGTATCTAATGGTCATCTGATGATGGATTTCATTTTCTTTAAGAAAATCAAGGAAGTATGAGGAGTTGTACTCTCCCCTACCATCTGATCTAATGGCTTTGATCATGTGACCACTTTGTTTTTCAACATAGGCCTTGAATACTTTAAACACATTAAAAACCTCAGATTTTTCTTTTAAAAATTAAACCAAGAGTTTTCTGTTGTAGTCATCTATGAAGGTAAGTATGTACCTGTTACCTCCAATAGAAGGGGTTTTCATGGGACCACACAAGTCTGTATGGATAAGCTCTAGTTGCTTTGTGGCTCTCCAAGTGTGTTCTTGAGGAAATGAGTCTCTAGCCTGTTTTCCCATCATACAACCTTCACAGAATTCTTCTAATCTGCTTAGACTTGGTAATCCTTTAACAAGATTGTGCCTTTGCATACAGCTTAAGTAGCTAAGGTTTGTGTGCCCATACCTTTGATGCCATAGCATAGTGTTCTGTTTTGTGGATATGTTGAATGAAAACAAAGTGTTTTCATTGAAGTTTAAAGGAAACATCCTATTACCTATCATGTGGATCTTTCCTATGAGACTGCCATATATGTCCCTTACTTCACACAACTTATCTTTCAAATGTAATTCATAGCCTTTCTATAGTAGTTGTTCTACACTGAATAGGTTGTGTTTTAACTCAAGATTGTAGTAGAGGCTGAAAATTCTCTTTTGTCCATGCAAAGTGTTAATGAGAATGTCTCCCATTCCTTGAACATTTAGCCTTTTATCATCACCTGTTCTAACTTCCCTCTTCTGTGTTTCATCAATTTGAACAAATAATTCTATATTTCTTGGCATATGGTTGCTGCAACCACTATCTATATACCAAGTGTTGTTTGTAGAAACTTATTGAGTATTGAGTATCATAAACATGGTATCATCACTTTCGATATTGATGAAGTTGTTGTTTATGAAATTGTTGTCTCTTTCTTCTGTTGTTCTATATCTGCAAAATCTTGCTGAGTGTCCAAATTTCTGGCAGTGATAGCATTGTATAGGTGTTGATGGTCTTCCCCTGCCTCTCCCTTTCATATCTGTTTGTTGTTTCTTATCAAAGAATATGTTTTCCTCTTGTGAATTGTATTGTTGAATCTGAAATGCTTGCTCATAAGGAGTTGAATCAAATTGTTTGATTCCAAGTTCATGGGATTGAAGAGTACCTATTATACTCTCAAGGGATACGAAAGAGATATCCTTAGATTCTTCAATTGCCAGTTTGCCACCACTATATATTCAAATTTCCTTGTAAGACTCCTTAGGATTTTTTTCAACTATTTTCCTATCATCCATGTCTTCACCATTTAATCTTAATTGGTTTCTTAGCATGATTACCCGATTGTAAAATTCCTCAATTGTTTCTGATTCCTTCATTCTCAATTCATCGAATTCACATCTTAATGTTTGTAGTCTGATTGTTTTCACTCTTTCTTCTCCACGATATATCTTGTGAAGGGTGTCCCATGCTTTCTTTGCTGACTTCGAAAATGAGATCCTCTCAAACATAATTTCATTTACTGCTTGATATAGTATATAAAGGGATTTTCTGTCTTTCTTTTTTTGTTCCTTCAATTGTACTTCCTGTGCATCTGTTACATCTTCAAACTGATTAAGTTCTTCAATTCCTTCTTCGAGTATGTTCCATAATTCTTTTTATTCGAACAATACCTTCATTTGTATAGTGGTAATAATTATTCTCATTTAATTTGGGAAGTTGTGGATGTAAAATAGTATTTGAAGATGAAGCCATCATCTGGGCTCTGATACCATAATGTTGGAACAAAATTAGAGTATATAAAGTAGTTATTCATTCGAACCAACCATGGATAGTTTGTTACAGACACAATTATATATACAAGGAAGGGACACAACCCTTCAAATCCAAATGACACAACCATTCTAGACAGACATGACAGTAACTGTCATGTCCCTTCCTAACAGATACAAATGATATTAACTGTCACTAACGGTCTAGCTTAGTTTCAACAAGATCCATGTCTATCAGTCCTCAAGAGATTCTTCCCTGTAGTTTCTTCCACATCATAATCATCATATCATTAGAGTACTACACACACGCATATATATACGCGCAGGAGAATATATATATATATATATGAGTTTTCATGAATATAAAAAAATTACACAACTACTCTTTTTTGTATGTTCATTAAATAAATTTAACTAAATTAAGCATCTATTAGTTAATTTTAGTTATATTTGTTTTGTTAATTTTTACTCCAGTTGAGGATTTTGTTTAGACTTAGTGGTGTAAGTCTTGAGATATTATTTAGTTTTTATAAGATATTTCTACTACACGTTGTTTTAGTTGTCATGATATTCATGTCATTGATGATAATTCATAAGATAAGTATGATGTATGTGTTCATGGCAATTGAGGGTCTTGCATCTTATCATCCACTAGATTGAATCTACACATGCTTTCTATCTTGTGCAAGTGACTCTTGCCCTATTGAAATTACAAAACATGATGTAAAACTTAAAAGATAGACGAATCATAACAAAACATGAAGCTAATATGCAAAAATTATATGTCAAAATACTTACCATATAACCAATTCTCAACACATGCCTCAAGAACCCAACTTCGATTTTGATGTGTCCAGAAACCTCCACTCATTTTGTCAGAGTCATCATATAAGTATTGAACCATGGTACGCCTTCCAAACAAAGCAGCCACGTGGAGTGGCATCCTTCCTTGACTATCGGTGATATTTATCACGCCCCTGTTCTTTTTCACCAAAATGTGAGCCATTTTAACATTTCCAACTCTAGCAACTAAATAGAAGGCCGTTTCTCCATTTCTATTTGAAAGTTTTATGTCCTCCTCGGTCATCAAACTCATCAGATATTCCACGAACTTGTACGATTTGCTCAATACTGCAATGTGAAGCATTGTTTCATAACTTTCAATGATGCTAAATCGTACTAGCTCTCGACGCTTATCAAGGATGACTTTAGCAGCTTCCAAATCCCCAATTGTTGATGCATTATATAGAGGAACACAAATTGTATTGAAGTCATCTCTTTCACCTTCAAAGTGATTGTCAAGTTATTACTTATGTGTCATATGATATATTGGCATGGAAATCCATATTCCTATATCCTCTACAAAAACATGAAATTGAAGATAATCTTTAAATGTGTATTCAAGAACATTGGGAAGAGCATAAAAGAATCATTATGAAAATGAATATAGTACCAGTTATTGATCAACAATGATGTTTCAACAAATTGAAATATGATTTCAATTTGAATCACACAATGACCCCATAAGTATTGTGGGAACATGTTCAGCTTACCAACGAGTAGGTTCAATGATGTTGGTCGGTCATGGTGGCCAAGTATGTAAAACACTTGAATTGTAAATATGGTCCTACTAGGTCATGGGATTCAGCTCATTGATCGATCCTAAGTTCTTACTCATCTTTAAGGCAACTTCTTGATTGTGATGTTCTATATGGTGACGTGTACATATATCATGTAATAACGAGGTACTCTACTAAAGCCTTAGCCAAGGATTTAGGCTATGTTTGGTAACCTTAAGTTGGTTTATTTTTTATGTTTATTAAAGAAGTTAAGATTGATTTCCATAAGTTAATTTATTGAAACATTATTATTTGAATAAGTTTCATGAGTTTTTTCTTTCACTTTTAGTCTTCTTACTTTTTCAAAATGACCAAAAATTACATCCTTCTTCAAAAAAAAATTATTTTTCGTTAACATTTATATATTCACTTTTTATTATAATTTATTATTATAACAATTACAATTATTTTATTTATTACATTAGTATTCAACTAAGGTAAAACACTAAAAAATATATATAATTAATATTTGTAGTAAAAACTAATAATTATTAAAATTTTAATAATAATTCATATTACCAATTAAAACGTACTAAAATATAAATAATATATTTCTTAAAAAATAATTTAAATGAATTTCCTAAAAAATTAGATTATATTTATAAATTGGTTTATTTTACACAAAAATTATTATAAAGTAATTTTATAAATGTAGATCCATATTAACATGTATATAAAAATCAAGTTTTATCAGGTAGAGGGTCCATATAACCTTGCTCAATCATCCCATTGCAACCACTTCATTTTGAAGTCAAGACATCAATCAAACAATCGGGTAAACAAACCTCACATAAAACACGCATGACATAAATACCAACTGAAAATTATAAAAGATGAAGAATAAAAGTAACAACTGTAAAAAACTTCCAAATAAAAAATCAAAAACTTATTACCAACCATATATGTAACCATAAAAATCATTTAAACTTTTGATGAAAGAAGAAGAATTGTGGCACCAACATAAATATCAATTGGAAAGTATGAGGGAGAAAAAACAAAGGTAACAGTTGTGAATAAGTTCAACATAAAAAATAAAAAGAACTTGAAAAACTAAAAACTTAATACACAAAAGCATATAAATTATTTGGAAATTTTTGATTGAGAAGAAACACACATACATATACACGCATCAACAACATATAATTTACAAAAGCATAAACGATGTTACCTAAATTTATGGAGGAAGAACATCAATACTGATGAAAAACAAATATTACAAAAGTGAAACAATAAAAAAAACATATAAACTCATGCAAACATAAAATAGAACTAAAAGTTGTTAAATCCATGAAAGGTTAAATGAAAAGTTAAAACCCATTTAATGAAAAGGTTTTTATTTAAAAGAAATTCAAAATTATGAGAAAATAGAAAGAAAAATAATGAATGAAAACTTTTCATTATGCCACATAAGTAACTCCAAGTTTTGCTTTTATATAGATATATAGATAGATAGATGTAATCAGTCATCAACTTTATGGAGAAACAAATAGAATATTTATTTCTAGTGTACATACTTATTATGTATAAAATTCAAATAGAAGAAACCAAACTTAATCCATTGATGCTAAACAAAAGACTCATTTTGACACCTCCAATGAAAACGTTTTCTTGTAGAACATATCCAAATGGTTGTTTGCAAATTTCTTAAAGTTTAATGCTATTTCAGATTAGGGATGAATATCAATATCAGAGTATGATGAAAAGAGTTTACCGTTGAGTAGATCTAGACGAGGTAAATTCAGTGGTGATGATTGTGATGCTTGATTGTGTGAAGTACTCTCGATGTTAATTTGATGTTGTTGATGGATGGGATTCAACTCGATTGAATCAGTGTTCCCATTCGACGTGCTCATCTCTTAGGCTTGCTGGCGTTTAGAGCAAGAACTGTACATGGTAATACCGTAAATTATGAAGATAGTGAATTTGTATTTTGGCGAAGGAAGACTTGAGGACTTGTATAGAATTTGAAGATCAACTTGTACAACATTTCACTAGGGAAAATTTAGAAGTAAACATCTTTTGTCTTATACCTCTCCGATCCCTAGAACCATATATATGTTTTCATTTTAAATTATTTAGGAAGACTTTGAAGCTTGAAGGTATTGTTCGGTCTTTTTTCTTTTGTCTTTGGTTTAAATCTTTCGTTTTAAAAAAGAAACATTTTTTTATTAGTTTTTGGATGGATGTATCATTTTAAAAAAAGAAATCGTTTAATTAATTGTGATGACTGCAATAATATAAATAACAGACTCATCGAGATCGATTTTAGTAAAATGATATCAATTATAGCTGTGTAAAATGGGATACACCCGAAACGACAACTAAAGATAATTCAAAATCTAAATGATTTATTATCATTTTTTCTAAAATAGAGAATTAAAAGTTCATTTTTTTCAAGAAGAAATAACATTTAATTCCAACATATTTTCTATTTTCGAGATTTTAAAATCGATTATATGATCAACATATTCTATAATTTTATAATCTGATACACTTTCAAAAATAGTTCATATAAAATGATAATAAATCAATCTTATATATTGGCAGGAATGAGTAAGAAAATCATTTCTTTTTCCTCAAATAAGTTTTAGAAACTTCTCTAAATGAGTAGAGAACACTCAGTTATTTATACCTATTGCATTAAATGCAATTCAGAAGGTAGACAACAAGTGTCAAGCTTTTGGAGAAAAGTTAGTCCTTTGCTACAGTAAATAGTCATTTTGGTTGTTTTGTGAGCAGACATCTTTTCATAAAGTTGTTGAGCACTATAGAGTCAACTGAGTGGCTCCATACAGTACTATACTCTGGAAAATGTACGGGTTTGTCCTTAGTGTGTGGAAGGACAAGACAAAAACAAACGTGCATGATAACCTTCATTTGATCGTTAAATGTTGGGATAACATTGGAGGTCTCTACAGCATTCGCTGAAACTTGTGCGGTCTTCACACATATGTTGACAAGCTTGTAATAACTGAATGCCGCATCAGATCACGAACGTGCTGGTCTCTATTCTTCAAATTTTGTCTTCGACATTGCTGAAGGTTCTTTGGTGTGAGTTTTGTCTTCTTGAAATATAACAGTCACTAGAGAGTTACAATACATGTTCAACGAGCACTAAACAGACTCAGTGATGATCGTTGAAACTGAATAAACAGAAACACTATACTTCGACAGGTAAAAGGGATTATTATCAAATCAATCAGAGAGGATCAACACTTGCGGTATTCAATTTTTTTTGGTCATAATTCTTTTGACTAACGCTTCTGTTAACTCCATTAAATCAATAAATTCTTTAGCTTTTACTTATTCTTTTATCTTTTTCCTATAAAAAAGTAAAAACAATATTTTTATTCACACAAATATATATATATATATATATATATATATCAAAATAAATAAAATAAGATATTATTGTATGATCTGATTTTTGTGAATATTTTTTTAAAAGTTAATTATATTAAATACGATTTAATTTTATTGTTTTATTGTCATGATGAAAAAAAGATATGGTCTTAATGTAATTAAATTTTAATTGAAACAAATCAAATCATAAAACCATATCTTATTTTATTTATAGAAAATAAAATAAGATATGGTTTTATGATTTGAAACATATAAATTAAAATAAAATTATATTAAGGATGAGGAAATTTTATTGTTCTTTTTTTATCATTGCAATAAACAACTTATTATCGATATTTTAACACCAAGATCATTAAAAACTACTAAGAAATGACTCCAACTTTATCATCCTATGATTAAGGTTTCCAGTTTTCATATTGTTTTTCATTTAAAAACTCAAAATTAACTCTTTAGATTTTAACCAAATGAAAGTTTCACACATACTCTCATCTTTATAACTTAAAATTGAACAAATCCATGTATAAACTTTAAACAGGTTTTCATACCGAAATAGAAAAAAAATACTAAAACAATAAAATAAAATCATTCCAATTCGTACCACATATTTCATCCACTTGAAACATTTTTGTGATAACCAGATCCTGGTTATTACCCAAGGTATTTAATATGTGATTATCGGATTTAAATGATTACGTGATTGCATGATAATTGATACATGCCGATATGAGAATTTATGAATTAATTGAATATATATATATATATATATATTTGTGTGTGAATATATATATATATATATGATATTATATTATGCATACATATGCTATGTATGTATGTGTGAGTGTGCATGTGAGTCATGCATGAGGTGGAGGGGTGTGGGAAGGCGGTTTTAAACTGACCTTTCCATTTTTAGAAGGTATAAAAAGGGGCTTCACCTCTTCATTTTCTTTTCCCTGCCATTTTAAGAAAGTTGAGAGGTTTTGAGAAGAGTGTTGTCCGGTTTGCAAAAAGAAGGAGATTTCAAGTGTCAAGTTTCAAAAGGGATCGATTTCTAGCATTTTGGTGATAAAAGTTTTATAAGGTGAGTGATTTCTAAACCTTTTTATAAAGATTTCACTAGTTTCAGTTGCATATTTCGTATTGTTCTTATTTGGAAAGAGACCTTGATTCTATTGTCTAAGTGTTTATCCGGACAAAGCTTGACCGGATAAGCATTTAAATCGGACAAAGCTTGATCGGATAAGCTTTTAAACCGGACAAGCCTTGAGCGGCTTAGTGACCGGACTAGTTTAAACCGGACAAACCTTGAGTGGTTTGTTGTCCGGGGTTGGTAAACCGGGTGAGGGTGGTGAGTGGTTTAGTCTTAAACCGGACGAGTCTTGAACGGATTATTGACCGGATTAGTTATCCGTTCAATATGAATTTTATTCTAAGTGTAAACCGTTCATTGAAGGTGAGATGTGTTATCCGGATTAGTAAACCAGACAAAAGGAGACTGTGTTGTCCGGACTTCAAATCCGGACAACTTATCCAGATAATTTTATATTGAAAATTTTATAAGTTTTTAATATTTATTTAATTATGATTCATAAAATGATTATTTTAAAATAAATGATATGTTCCTACCAAGCGTGGTGACGTAAGTCTGTTTTGGTATTGGAACGGGATTTTGGGAAATGTTTCTACCAAGCGTGGTGACVTAAGTCTGTTTTGGTAYRAAACTATATTTTGAGAAACCTTTCTACCAAGCGTGGTGACGTAAGTCTGTTTTGGTATGAAAGTGAGTTTTAAATGGTAGTTCCCCCAGACGTGGTGACTTATGTCTGTTCTGGTTTGGAACTGGGAATGAGTACTTTCAGACGTGGTGACTTATGTCTGTTCTGATAAGTAGCTCTGTTTTATTGGAGGAATAAGGGTGACATATCAAGGAGAGGTGTACTTGGAATAAGGGTGGCATTGTCATATGTGGATGTTAATATTACGACTCTTATTATTATTACTAAATTGGAGTTAATAACTGTGAATCATCATTTCTTTGTGACCTGATGAATTAAAGATATTATTCTTATATAGAAGTAATAATTTAGATGTTATTGAGAAGGGGAAAACGGTTTGTCATATCAGGCAAGTTTTGCCTTAAATCTTTCCTGTTAAAGGAATGGTATTTTAATTCAAAAAGTTTTAATACTGGGAAAGATTTCTGTTTAGAAGTATTTTTAAAGAAGTGAGATTCTTGGATATATTTCTTTATGCATGACATTGTGAACTGCATCAATTGTTATATTGCAGTGTATTTCTAAACCAAGATTACATTTTCATATTTTGGTGTTCATCACCCTGCATTTGCAAATAAGGGATTTACTCACTAGACCCGTATGGTCTAATCATCATTTTCTGTTTTAAATTATGCAATGCAGGAATAGCTGGGTCCGGGGATATAAAAGAGAAAGGGAAAATGTGATTATTTTTCTAACCTAATTGTCTACTTTTAAAGGATACATGTTATATTACATGTAGTAGTACATGATTTGTTTTGGAAATTTTTATATGTAGATTTTGTACATATAGTAATCCTTGTACTAGTGGGACCTTTTGATGTAATTCATGTTTCTATGTAATGAAATATATTTTATGTAAATGTGGAGTATGAGGGTGTTACAGAAGTGGTATCAGAGCCTTAGTTTAAGTGATTTAGGTATTTATAGTATGATACCTAGACTTAAACTATCATTTGCATGTTAAGTGTCCCGGACATTATTAGTATCATTGGGAATAAAATATAATGGGTTAAAGAGAACAGTATGTAAGGTGAATTCGAATTACAAATGGCCAATGTAATTATGAATTTACAGATACATATCTGTACTTGGACACCATATTATATTTGGGAATGTGAATACGTGAT